>NC_056743.1:828040453-828305453 GCF_019279795.1 Protopterus annectens | reverse complement strand
TGTGTGCCTTGTCCACACATTACCCTTAGGGTGGGTGTGTCTATCCTCCTATTATACATCACCCTTAGGATGGGTATGCCCATCTTCCCTTTCATCAGGGTTTTATCTCTCTACACCAACAAAGCGGCCAGCGTCAGTAACTGTACTGTTTATGACACTGCTTGTGCTAACCAATAATAGGTAATAAAGAAGTTGATATTTCCTTCATCAAAGCATTTGCTAAGCTAATTATCTTAATCAGTTATCTTGGGCAAAAAAAAAAATCTTGTAAATTATGGAACTGATCCAGGCGCACTGTCTTTGCTAAAGTGTAAATCCTTCTTCACAAAGTGGATGTGTATGTTCAGGAATCTAAAAGCATATCGCATATCATACATAGCCCATTTCCTGTTTAGAATGGAGTGTTTAGCATAGACAGAAGTCTAGACATGCTACTACACAAACATGACTGACCCCTTTAGATGACACTTGATGTCATCCTCGGCCTTCATTTAAGTACTCTTACCAAACCTTTGCCTCCTATTACAAACAAGCCTGAATCGTAGGGACAAGAACAAGTACATAAAGTGAAATTATCTAAGTGAAGAGGGTTGAGGGCAGTGAGACACTTTATAATCAAGTTATTTTACTATAGTCACTGTAGTACCAAAACAAAAAAAAATCATTAGTAAACTCAATGAAAAACAATTATTTAAGCAGGAACATGTCAACAGCACATGTTTATACAGCCGCATTCCCTAATGAAGTAAAGCCACACCTTTTGCACACTGGGACTGCAGAGAAATCTTTTAAATTATAGCTTTCCTTCTGCTCTCAGGATGCAAGCTATGTATAACTGTATTTTGTGACCCTGTTCTTAACTACGTGGGCAGTCATGATGCACATGATGTTGCCACGTACCAGACAAAAGACTGTTTAAGTGAACATTTTCTGCTGTAATAATCTCAACAACAGCTGGCTGTGTCAGAAAAGGGAAGTGAGAGTTTCTTGAGGTACTTGCTTAACTTATGCAGTATGAAACTGCATGGAAAGCAATATGAAATTCAAAGATTCAGGCTTACATTTTGCATGCACTGTTGCCTCAGTTAACTACCCATCAGTATTGCAACTGCAGACAATTGAACGTTTTTGACATAGCTTGTTGAGTTATACTGCTGATTTAAGTATAAGATGAAGATAACCACTGACTGGATCATTCATTAGCTCTCAGATAGTTGTTCCAGTAATCCCCTGGAGTACAACTGCTCAATAACTTATAAAGTAACAGAAAGAGGTCTTCATATTGCAGGTGGATCAGATATAGAATTCCTTCACGTAGTCTGTTCACTTCACGTCTTTATCTTCACTAAAAAGTGTTATTTTTTTGTATGCCGCCAGCTCCTGTGTATCACTTGTGTACGTCTCTCCACAGGTGTGCCTTTGTAAGGTACTCTTCTATACAAGTCATGTCTCTAAAGCCCATTTAATTGCAAAGCCCATGCTTAACAGTGATAAACTGTCATGGAGTATTTTCTGTACAGCAGTTTAGTTAGACATAGTAGTAAAATGACCTATTTGTTAAGTATAACTGCAACTTGTACAATTAAAGCCATTCATCATAATACAATACAAATCTATCAATACAATGTCTTACTTCTCTGCTACGTTGTGTCAAACATATCATAATCCTAATGACAGAAGTAAGACCAGCTATTGAGAGCACTAACCTGATAGAATTTCCCATAAACCCCACAAAATAAAGAAATAAATACACATAGATTATGCAAGGAGTCGTTGTTCTCTGGCCAGTCTAATGTAGTGAATAGTCCCCACCACTGCACACTACCTACCCTAAATATACTAAATCCAAAGTCTACAACTGCTGACTAAGTGTAACATAATAAAACAGAACACTGAAGCACACAGCTCATGGCATTACGCATGTTCTTGAGATGAATATGATCACAGCAATAAAGTTCTGATAACCTGAGATCCCACAAGCTGAGCATTTGCAAACTCAGATACTCCCACATGTAATTAAACTTTTATTTGTAATCCAGTACATCACCAAAAATGACCAGTTAAAGTTAAAAATATGCCAGTGATACTCAAGTCTGAGATGCAGCAGAATGAAGTGGTTATGGTGACTCAGATGCCCTGACTTTCCATAGTGACTAGAGCACTGGAAGACCCAGAAAGGAGAAGATAGGTGTCAGCAGTGTTTGCCAGCCTGCCCATCCCAGGGTAAAAGGAGATGGTAGTCTTGTTCAGGCTAACCTGCTTCCATGCAACTGGAGAGAGGTTGTGTATGAATGATTTAGCACCCGGTTCCCCATGAATGTGCGGTGCACTGCAGTAGAGAGATGGCCCCTTCCATCCTCGTTCCGACCCAGTGACAAGCGGTGTTCCTCGCCAACCGTGCAGCCGGCTATCTCTGGCCAACAGGATATCTGCAGTCCTATGGTATCGTTACATTTAGGCAGGATTCTGACTTAGAGGCGTTCAGTCATAATCCCACAGATGGTAGCTTTGCACCATTGGCTCCTCAGCCAAGCACATACACCAAATGTTTGAACCTGCGGTTCCTCTCGTACTAAGCAGGATTACTATCCCAACAACACATCATCAGTAGGGTAAAACTAACATGTCACATGACGGTCTAATCCCAGCTCATGTTCCCTATTAGTGGGTGAAAAATCCAACGCTTGGTGAATTCTGCTTCTCAATGACAGGAAGAGCCGACATCAAAGGATCAAAAAGCAATGTCGCTATGAACGCTTGGCCGCCACAAGCCAGTTATCCCTGTGGTAACTTTTCTGACACCTCCTGTTTAAAACCCAAAAAGCCACAAGGATTGTGAGGCCTGGCTTTCACGGTCTATATTCATACTGAAAATCAAGATCAAGCGAGCTTTTGCCCTTCTGCTCCACTGGAGGTTTCTGTCCTCCTTGAGCTCGCCTTAGGACACCTGCGTTACTCTTTGATAGGTGTACCGCCCCGGTCAAACTCCCCACCTGACACTGTCCCAGGAGCGGGCGTAGCCACAGGGTCAGAGAATGTATTGCTTCATAACCCCAAGTTAGTGACAGTAGCCCTCATGGTATGCATGTGGCAGCAGGCACACATATGAGAGAGCACAAGATGCTGCTGTGGTGATCAAGGTGGACACATTAGCAATCAAAGTGAGGTTAAGGATGGAGAGGGCATAAACATTGCCATAGCTGCCTATATAATGATGACTCCTGGCCTGCTGTCACCTTCATTAGATGTTATCCAGTTCAAGGGATGAAATTGGCTAGGCTGTTAAGGGGGAGGCTCAATTGTCAGCAAACATACTGGGAAAAAAACACATAAAAATAAAAATATGATAGTGGCAATGTCCTAATGCACACATATCAAAAACTAATGGTTACTGTGGCATTGATTGTTCATTACTAGCCAGATTTTTAATGATTGACATTTAAGATATTGTATCTACTGTACAGCAATTCTCATTTCAGTTCTACATACTTCTTGAGAAAATTAAGATATTGTTTGTACAATGTATTGCTAAGGAATTTTAGCTATTTGTTCTACAGATGAATGATAATACAGTGTACGTACTTTGAAGCCAGGCCATGTTTTTATGAGCTGGTACAATTTCTCTCCAGGACAAGAAGTATTCACTAGCTGGCGATGACCATGGATTGTAAAGTTGCTGACAATATTTAATCCTTTCACAGCACATTTTAGGAAGCTCTCCTTCACCAGTTCAAGAGCAAATGATTCTGGGAGTGCAGAAGTGTAGTCACCAATGAAGCTGACCCCATATCCTTTTTCGTTGTTACCTTTTGTGTGTGCTCCCTGGATTAACCATCCACGTCCTTCATACAAGTACCCATCTGATCCAACAACAAAGCTACAGGAAAAGAAACAACCCATTAAATAAAATAAGGAACTGCACAAAACTTATAGCCAGTGAAATCACCAAATAATTCACTTATTGATGATGGCATGCCATGCATAACTGACTACAACCTTATATTTGTTAATAGTCTGCCTCAAGCCATTTCTCTGGAATATCAGTTTTAATAGGAGGTCAGAGTTCATACTACACAGCAAAAAGATGTTTGTTTGTTGTCTTAACACAAAATGATCATCTCCAGTGTTATCTTTTAAACTAGTAATTGTTGAAATGTTTTTAAAAGATCATTTCAGATTTGATCACAGACTGAACAATGCCTACTGAATGACGGATTCATGATCACTGTGAAATTTCATTCCGCAGGCTTCTACTTATGTACCCCTACACCAGAGTCTAGACCAGCACACCAGTTCTGTATAGCCATGCTTCTCAACTTCCAGAGGAGAAGACAAGATACTAAAGCCCCTGAAAATCAGTGATATTTGGCTAAAATCAGGAACTAATAAGAATAAATTATGTGTATTCATGGATGAGGTACTCAGCATTATAGAGACAATCAGGATCCATTTCAGTTTCACTTTTATTTTACTATAGTATCCTACATCTAAATTACTATAGCAAAAAAAAAAAACCTTCCCCTTATAACACAGAAAGCAGAATTACACATCAGGAAAAGTGTTATTTCAAAAAATGCCCACATAAAAAATTATTTGTATCAAAAATGGTGTTTTAAGTACTGGCAACCAAAAGGATATGCATTTGTTAGCTTGCCTCAACTTCATAACACGTGAAATAGAAGCAGTCAACAGTTATTTGTTAACGTTCAGTGGCATTTACAGGAAAACTCTAGCTTGAAACTACAAAAACATCTTTTCTTTCATTGAATTACAGCACAGGTCAACATATTTTAGTTTCACTTGTGAGCTGACTCATCAGAGAGAAATTATATTGCACAACACAGTTTATATGTTGCACCTCACTACTTGACCAACTGTTAGAAAAGTGCAGCGAAACACTATGAAAATGTATGAGCTTTCATATATGAGGAGGGTGTAGAAGTTGGGAATGTTTACTCCTGAAGAAGCCAAAAAAGAGGTACATACCAGGAAGGAGGCAAATGTGAATACGTAGGATAGTTTAAGCAGCAGAGGAGGAAAGATGCAAGGAGCTGTCATGGGTAGTAGATAGACAAAACTAAAATGGATGCAGTAGTAGCAAAGTACATATGTCAGACAAGGCAGTGGGAAAAACATAGTAGGATACCAGACAAGATCGTGCAACCTGAGACAACAGATCATTTTACATATGTATGTAACAGATGAAATAAAGTGAAAATAAAATGGGGTAGGAGCTACAGTGAGGATATCTACAACATACAAAGAAAGTTGATAGACTTTGAGGTTTCCTTCTGCATGAGTTTGAATAATTAATGTAAATTGATCTGTACTAACTCTGGACCAAGAATACAGCTGTACTATCATGGAACATTAAAACCATATGTTCCTGGAAAGCACTACAGATGGACAACAATTGCACTATTACAAAATGTTAAAACCATGTTTTAATAAAAAGCACTACAGATGTACAACAGCTGCACTATTACAAAATGTTAAAACCTTGTTTTAATGGAAAGCAGTACAGATGGACAATAGCAACACTATCACAGTCTGTTAAAACCATGTTTGAATTAAAAGCACTGCAAGTGGACAACAGCTGCACTATCACAGTCTGTTAAAACCATGTTTGAATTTAAAGCACTGTAGATGGGGAACTGCTGTACTTACACATAATGTTTAAACAATGTTTTCTTGGAACATAGTACAGATGGACAACAGCTGTACTATTACAGAACATTAAAACCATGTTTTAATGAAAAGCACTAGAGATAAGCAACAGTTGCACTATTATAAAACATTAACATAATTTTTAATGGAAATCACTACAGACAGACAACAGCTGTACTAATACTGAACATGAAAACCATGTTTTAATGAAAAGTACTACACATGAACAACAGCTCTTCTATCATGGAATGTTACAACCATGTTTTCATGGAAAGCACTACAAATGGACAACAGCTGTGCTATCACAGAACATTAAAACCATGTTTTCATGGAAAGCACTACACATGGACAACAGCTGTACTATCACATAATGTTAAAACCATGTTTTCATGGAAAGCACTACACATGGACAACAGCTGTGCTATCACAGAATGTTAAAACCATGTTTTAATGGAAAACACTACACATGGACAACAGCTGTGCTATCACAGAACATTAAAACCATGTTTTCATGGAAAGCACTAGAGATGGACAACAGCTGTGCTATCACAGAACATTAAAACCATGTTTTCATGGAAAGCACTACAGATGGACAACAGCTGTGCTATCACAGAACATTAAAACCATGTTTTCATGGAAAGCACTACACATGGACAACAGCTGTACTATCACATAATGTTAAAACCATGTTTTCATGGAAAGCACTACACATGGACAACAGCTGTGCTATCACAGAATGTTAAAACCATGTTTTAATGGACTACAGATAGACAACAGCTATACTATCAAAGAACATTAAAACCATGTTTTCATGGAAAGCACTACACATGGACAACAGCTGTGCTATCACAGAATGTTAAAACCATGTTTTAATGGAAAACACTACACATGAACAACAGCTGTGCTATCACAGAACATTAAAACCATGTTTTCATGGAAAGCACTACAGATGGACAACAGCTGTGCTATCACAGAACATTAAAACCATGTTTTCATGGAAAGCACTACACATGGACAACAGCTGTACTATCACATAATGTTAAAACCATGTTTTCATGGAAAGCACTACACATGGACAACAGCTGCGCTATCACAGAAAGTTAAAACCATGTTTTCATGGAAAGCACTACAAATGGACAACAGCTGTGCTATCACAGAACATTAAAACCATGTTTTCATGGAAAGCACTACACATGGACAACAGCTGTGCTATCACAGAATGTTAAAACCATGTTTTCATGGAAAGCACTACAGATGGACAACAGCTGCGCTATCACAGAATGTTAAAACCATGTTTTCATGGAAAGCACTACACATGGACAACAGCTGTGCTATCACAGAATGTTAAAACCATGTTTTAATGGACTACAGATAGACAACAGCTATACTATCAAAGAACATTAAAACCGTGTTGTAATGGAAAGCACTACAGATGGACAACAGCTGCGCTATCACAGAATGTTACAACCATGTTTTCATGGAAAGCACTACACATGGACAACAGCTGTGCTATCACAGAACATTAAAACCACGTTTTCATGGAAAGCACTACACAGGGACAACAGCTGTGCTATCACAGAACATTAAAACCATGTTTTCATGGAAAGCACTACACATGGACAACAGCTGTGCTATCACAGAATGTTAAAACCATGTTTTCATGGAAAGCACTACAAATGGACAACAGCTGTGCTATCACAGAATGTTAAAACCATGTTTTCATGGAAAGCACTACACGTACAACAGCTGTGCTATCACAGAACATTAAAACCATGTTTTAATGGACTACAGATAGACAACAGCTATACTATCAAAGAACATTAAAACCATGTTTTCATGGAAAGCACTACAGATGGACAACAGCTGCGCTATCACAGAATGTTAAAACCATGTTTTCATGGAAAGCACTACACATGGACAACAGCTGTGCTATCACAGAATGTTAAAACCATGTTTTAATGGACTACAGATAGACAACAGCTATAGTATCAAAGAACATTAAAACCATGTTGTAATGGAAAGCACTACAGATGGACAACAGCTGCGCTATCACAGAATGTTAAAACCATGTTTTCATGGAAAGCACTACACATGGACAACAGCTGTGCTATCACAGAACATTAAAACCATGTTTTCATGGAAAGCACTACAGATGGACAACAGCTGTGCTATCACAGAATGTTAAAACCATGTTTTCATGGAAAGCACTACAAATGGACAACAGCTGCGCTATCACAGAATGTTAAAACCATGTTTTCATGGAAAGCACTACACATGGACAACAGCTGCGCTATCACAGAACATTAAAACCATGTTTTCATGGAAAGCACTACAGACGGACAACAGCTGTGCTATCACAGAATGTTAAAACCATGTTTTCATGGAAAGCACTACAAATGGACAACAGCTGCGCTATCACAGAATGTTAAAACCATGTTTCCATGGAAAGCACTACACATGGACAACAGCTGTGCTATCACAGAATGTTAAAACCATGTTTTCATGGAAAGCACTATACATGGACAACAGCTGTGCTATCACAGAATGTTAAAACCATGTTTTAATGGACTACAGATAGACAACAGCTATACTATCAAAGAACATTAAAACCGTGTTGTAATGGAAAGCACTACACATGGACAACAGCTGTGCTATCACAGAACATTAAAACCATGTTTTCATGGAAAGCACTGCAAATGGACAACAGCTGTGCTATCACAGAACATTAAAACCATGTTTTCATGGAAAGCACTACACATGGACAACAGCTGTGCTATCACAGAATGTTAAAACCATGTTTTCATGGAAAGCACTACAGATGGACAACAGCTGCGCTATCACAGAATGTTAAAACCATGTTTTCATGGAAAGCACTACACATGGACAACAGCTGTGCTATCACAGAATGTTAAAACCATGTTTTAATGGACTACAGATAGACAACAGCTATACTATCAAAGAACATTAAAACCATGTTTTCATGGAAAGCACTACACATGGACAACAGCTGTGCTATCACAGAATGTTAAAACCATGTTTTAATGGAAAACACTACACATGGACAACAGCTGTGCTATCACAGAATGTTAAAACCATGTTTTAATGGAAAACACTACACATGGACAACAGCTGTGCTATCACAGAACATTAAAACCATGTTTTCATGGAAAGCACTAGAGATGGACAACAGCTGTGCTATCACAGAACATTAAAACCATGTTTTCATGGAAAGCACTACAGATGGACAACAGCTGTGCTATCACAGAACATTAAAACCATGTTTTCATGGAAAGCACTACACATGGACAACAGCTGTGCTATCACAGAACATTAAAACCATGTTTTCATGGAAAGCACTACACATGGACAACAGCTGTACTATCACATAATGTTAAAACCATGTTTTCATGGAAAGCACTACACATGGACAACAGCTGTGCTATCACAGAATGTTAAAACCATGTTTTAATGGACTACAGATAGACAACAGCTATACTATCAAAGAACATTAAAACCATGTTTTCATGGAAAGCACTACACATGGACAACAGCTGTGCTATCACAGAATGTTAAAACCATGTTTTAATGGAAAACACTACACATGGACAACAGCTGTGCTATCACAGAACATTAAAACCATGTTTTCATGGAAAGCACTACAGATGGACAACAGCTGTGCTATCACAGAACATTAAAACCATGTTTTCATGGAAAGCACTACACATGGACAACAGCTGTACTATCACATAATGTTAAAACCATGTTTTCATGGAAAGCACTACAAATGGACAACAGCTGTGCTATCACAGAACATTAAAACCATGTTTTCATGGAAAGCACTACACATGGACAACAGCTGTGCTATCACAGAATGTTAAAACCATGTTTTCATGGAAAGCACTACAGATGGACAACAGCTGCGCTATCACAGAATGTTAAAACCATGTTTTCATGGAAAGCACTACACATGGACAACAGCTGTGCTATCACAGAATGTTAAAACCATGTTTTAATGGACTACAGATAGACAACAGCTATACTATCAAAGAACATTAAAACCGTGTTGTAATGGAAAGCACTACAGATGGACAACAGCTGCGCTATCACAGAATGTTACAACCATGTTTTCATGGAAAGCACTACACATGGACAACAGCTGTGCTATCACAGAACATTAAAACCACGTTTTCATGGAAAGCACTACACATGGACCACAGCTGTGCTATCACAGAACATTAAAACCATGTTTTCATGGAAAGCACTACACATGGACAACAGCTGTGCTATCACAGAATGTTAAAACCATGTTTTCATGGAAAGCACTACAAATGGACAACAGCTGTGCTATCACAGAATGTTAAAACCATGTTTTCATGGAAAGCACTACACGTACAACAGCTGTGCTATCACAGAACATTAAAACCATGTTTTAATGGACTACAGATAGACAACAGCTATACTATCAAAGAACATTAAAACCATGTTTTCATGGAAAGCACTACAGATGGACAACAGCTGCGCTATCACAGAATGTTAAAACCATGTTTTCATGGAAAGCACTACACATGGACAACAGCTGTGCTATCACAGAATGTTAAAACCATGTTTTAATGGACTACAGATAGACAACAGCTATACTATCAAAGAACATTAAAACCATGTTGTAATGGAAAGCACTACAGATGGACAACAGCTGCGCTATCACAGAATGTTAAAACCATGTTTTCATGGAAAGCACTACACATGGACAACAGCTGTGCTATCACAGAACATTAAAACCATGTTTCATGGAAAGCACTACAGATGGACAACAGCTGTGCTATCACAGAATGTTAAAACCATGTTTTCATGGAAAGCACTACAAATGGACAACAGCTGCGCTATCACAGAATGTTAAAACCATGTTTTCATGGAAAGCACTACACATGGACAACAGCTGCGCTATCACAGAACATTAAAACCATGTTTTCATGGAAAGCACTACAGATGGACAACAGCTGTGCTATCACAGAATGTTAAAACCATGTTTTCATGGAAAGCACTACAAATGGACAACAGCTGCTCTATCACAGAATGTTAAAACCATGTTTTCATGGAAAGCACTACACATGGACAACAGCTGTGCTATCACAGAATGTTAAAACCATGTTTTCATGGAAAGCACTACACATGGACAACAGCTGTGCTATCACAGAATGTTAAAACCATGTTTTAATGGACTACAGATAGACAACAGCTATACTATCAAAGAACATTAAAACCGTGTTGTAATGGAAAGCACTACAGATGGACAACAGCTGTGCTATCACAGAACATTAAAACCATGTTTTCATGGAAAGCACTACAAATGGACAACAGCTGTGCTATCACAGAACATTAAAACCATGTTTTCATGGAAAGCACTACACATGGACAACAGCTGTGCTATCACAGAATGTTAAAACCATGTTTTCATGGAAAGCACTACAGATGGACAACAGCTGCGCTATCACAATGTTAAAACCATGTTTTCATGGAAAGCACTACACATGGACAACAGCTGTGCTATCACAGAATGTTAAAACCATGTTTTAATGGACTACAGATAGACAACAGCTATACTATCAAAGAACATTAAAACCATGTTGTAATGGAAAGCACTACAGATGGACAACAGCTGCGCTATCACAGAATGTTACAACCATGTTTTCATGGAAAGCACTACAGATGGACAACAGCTGCGCTATCACAGAATGTTAAAACCATGTTTTCATGGAAAGCACTACACATGGACAACAGCTGTGCTATCACAGAATGTTAAAACCATGTTTTCATGGAAAGCACTATACATGGACAACAGCTGTGCTATCACAGAACATTAAAACCATGTTTTCATGGAAAGCACTACACATGGACAACAGCTGTGCTATCACAGAATGGTAAAACCATGTTTTCATGGAAAGCACTATAGATGGACAACAGCTGCGCTATCACAGAATGTTAAAACCATGTTTTCATGGAAAGCACTACACATGGACAACAGCTGTGCTATCACAGAATGTTAAAACCATGTTTTCATGGAAAGCACTACAGATGGACAACAGCTGCGCTATCACAGAATGTTAAAACCATGTTTTCATGGAAAGCACTACACATGGACAACAGCTGCGCTATCACAGAACATTAAAACCATGTTTTCATGGAAAGCACTACAGATGGACAACAGCTGTGCTATCACAGAATGTTAAAACCATGTTTTCATGGAAAGCACTACAAATGGACAACAGCTGCGCTATCACAGAATGTTAAAACCATGTTTTCATGGAAAGCACTACACATGGACAACAGCTGTGCTATCACAGAATGTTAAAACCATGTTTTCATGGAAAGCACTACACATGGACAACAGCTGTGCTATCACAGAATGTTAAAACCATGTTTTAATGGACTACAGATAGACAACAGCTATACTATCAAAGAACACTAAAACCGTGTTGTAATGGAAAGCACTACAGATGGACAACAGCTGCGCTATCACAGAATGTTAAAACCATGTTTTCATGGAAAGCACTACAAATGGACAACAGCTGTGCTATCACAGAACATTAAAACCATGTTTTCATGGAAAGCACTACAGATGGACAACAGCTGTGCTATCACAGAATGTTAAAACCATGTTTTCATGGAAAGCACTACAAATGGACAACAGCTGCGCTATCACAGAATGTTAAAACCATGTTTTCATGGAAAGCACTACACATGGACAACAGCTGTGCTATCACAGAATGTTAAAACCATGTTTTCATGGAAAGCACTACACATGGACAACAGCTGTGCTATCACAGAATGTTAAAACCATGTTTTAATGGACTACAGATAGACAACAGCTATACTATCAAAGAACATTAAAACCGTGTTGTAATGGAAAGCACTACAGATGGACAACAGCTGTGCTATCACAGAACATTAAAACCATGTTTTCATGGAAAGCACTACAAATGGACAACAGCTGTGCTATCACAGAACATTAAAACCATGTTTTCATGGAAAGCACTACACATGGACAACAGCTGTGCTATCACAGAATGTTAAAACCATGTTTTCATGGAAAGCACTACAGATGGACAACAGCTGCGCTTATCACAATGTTAAAACCATGTTTTCATGGAAAGCACTACACATGGACAACAGCTGTGCTATCACAGAATGTTAAAACCATGTTTTAATGGACTACAGATAGACAACAGCTATACTATCAAAGAACATTAAAACCATGTTGTAATGGAAAGCACTACAGATGGACAACAGCTGCGCTATCACAGAATGTTACAACCATGTTTTCATGGAAAGCACTACAGATGGACAACAGCTGCGCTATCACAGAATGTTAAAACCATGTTTTCATGGAAAGCACTACACATGGACAACAGCTGTGCTATCACAGAATGTTAAAACCATGTTTTCATGGAAAGCACTACACATGGACAACAGCTGTGCTATCACAGAACATTAAAACCATGTTTTCATGGAAAGCACTACACATGGACAACAGCTGTGCTATCACAGAATGGTAAAACCATGTTTTCATGGAAAGCACTATAGATGGACAACAGCTGCGCTATCACAGAATGTTAAAACCATGTTTTCATGGAAAGCACTACACATGGACAACAGCTGTGCTATCACAGAATGTTAAAACCATGTTTTCATGGAAAGCACTACAGATGGACAACAGCTGCGCTATCACAGAATGTTAAAACCATGTTTTCATGGAAAGCACTACACATGGACAACAGCTGCGCTATCACAGAACATTAAAACCATGTTTTCATGGAAAGCACTACAGATGGACAACAGCTGTGCTATCACAGAATGTTAAAACCATGTTTTCATGGAAAGCACTACAAATGGACAACAGCTGCGCTTATCACAGAATGTTAAAACCATGTTTTCATGGAAAGCACTACACATGGACAACAGCTGTGCTATCACAGAATGTTAAAACCATGTTTTCATGGAAAGCACTACACATGGACAACAGCTGTGCTATCACAGAATGTTAAAACCATGTTTTAATGGACTACAGATAGACAACAGCTATACTATCAAAGAACACTAAAACCGTGTTGTAATGGAAAGCACTACAGATGGACAACAGCTGCGCTATCACAGAATGTTAAAACCATGTTTTCATGGAAAGCACTACAAATGGACAACAGCTGTGCTATCACAGAACATTAAAACCATGTTTTCATGGAAAGCACTACACATGGACAACAGCTGTGCTATCACAGAATGTTAAAACCATGTTTTCATGGAAAGCACTACAGATGGACAACAGCTGCGCTATCACAGAATGTTAAAACCATGTTTTCATGGAAAGCACTACACATGGACAACAGCTGTGCTATCACAGAATGTTAAAACCATGTTTTAATGGACTACAGATAGACAACAGCTATACTATCAAAGAACATTAAAACCATGTTGTAATGGAAAGCACTACAGATGGACAACAGCTGCGATATCACAGAATGTTACAACCATGTTTTCATGGAAAGCACTACACATGGACAACAGCTGTGCTATCACAGAACATTAAAACCATGTTTTCATGGAAAGCACTACACATGGACAACAGCTGTGCTATCACAGAACATTAAAACCATGTTTTCATGGAAAGCACTACACATGGACAACAGCTGTGCTATCACAGAACATTAAAACCATGTTTTCATGGAAAGCACTACACATGGACAACAGCTGTGCTATCACAGAATGTTAAAACCATGTTTTAATGGACTACAGATGGACAACAGCTATACTATCAAAGAACATTAAAACCATGTTTTCATGGAAAGCACTACACATGGACAACAGCTGTGCTATCACAGAACATTAAAACCATGTTTTCATGGAAAGCACTACACATGGACAACAGCTGTGCTATCACAGAACATTAAAACCATGTTTTCATGGAAAGCACTACACATGGACAACAGCTGTGCTATCACAGAACATTAAAACCATGTTTTCATGGAAAGCACTACACATGGACAACAGCTGTGCTATCACAGAACATTAAAACCATGTTTTCATGGAAAGCACTACACATGTACAACAGCTGTGCTATCACAGAACATTAAAACCATGTTTTCATGGAAAGCACTACACATGGACAACAGCTGTGCTATCACAGAACATTAAAACCATGTTTTCATGGAAAGCACTACACATGGACAACAGCTGTGCTATCACAGAATGTTAAAACCATGTTTTAATGGACTACAGATAGACAACAGCTATACTATCAAAGAACATTAAAACCATGTTGTAATGGAAAGCACTACAGATGGACAACAGCTGCGCTATCACAGAATGTTTAAACCATGTTTTCATGGAAAGCACTACACATGGACAACAGCTGTGCTATCACAGAACATTAAAACCATGTTTTAATGGACTACAGATAGACAACAGCTATACTATCAAAGAACATTAAAACCATGTTGTAATGGAAAGCACTACAGATGGACAACAGCTGCGCTATCACAGAATGTTACAACCATGTTTTCATGGAAAGCACCACAGATGGACAACAGCTGCGCTATCACAGAATGTTACAACCATGTTTTCATGGAAAGCACTACAGATGGACAACAGCTGCACTATCACAGAATGTTTCAACCATGTTTTCATGGAAAGCACTACACATGGACAACAGCTGTGCTATCACAGAATGTTAAAACCATGTTTTCATGGAAAGCACTACACATGTACAACAGCTGTGCTATCACAGAACATTAAAACTATGTTTTAATGGACTACAGATAGACAACAGCTATACTATCAAAGAACATTAAAACCATGTTTTCATGGAAAGCACTACACATGGACAACAGCTGTGCTATCACAGAATGTTAAAACCATGTTTTCATGGAAAGCACTACACATGGACAACAGCTGTGCTATCACAGAACATTAAAACTATGTTTTCATGGAAAGCACTACAGATGGACAACAGCTATGCTATCACAGAATGTTAAAACCATGTTTTCATGGAAAGCACTACAAATGGACAACAGCTGTGCTATCACAGAACATTAAAACCATGTTTTCATGGAAAGCACTACACATGGACAACAGCTGTGCTATCACAGAATGTTAAAACCATGTTTTCATGGAAAGCACTACAGATGGACAACAGCTGCGCTATCACAGAATGTTAAAACCATGTTTTCATGGAAAGCACTACACATGGACAACAGCTGCGCTATCACAGAACGTTAAAACCATGTTTTCATGGAAAGCACTACAAATGGACAACAGCTGTGCTATCACAGAACATTAAAACCATGTTTTCATGGAAAGCACTACACATGGACAACAGCTGTGCTATCACAGAATGTTAAAACCATGTTTTCATGGAAAGCGCTACAGATGGACAACAGCTGCGCTATCACAGAATGTTAAAACCATGTTTTCATGGAAAGCACTACACATGGACAACAGCTGTGCTATCACAGAATGTTAAAACCACGTTTTAATGGACTACAGATAGACAACAGCTATACTATCAAAGAACATTAAAACCGTGTTGTAATGGAAAGCACTACAGATGGACAACAGCTGCGCTATCACAGAATGTTACAACCATGTTTTCATGGAAAGCACTACACATGGACAACAGCTGTGCTATCACAGAACATTAAAACCATGTTTTCATGGAAAGCACTACACATGGACAACAGCTGTGCTATCACAGAACATTAAAACCATGTTTTCATGGAAAGCACTACACATGGACAACAGCTGTGCTATCACAGAATGTTAAAACCATGTTTTCATGGAAAGCACTACAAATGGACAACAGCTGTGCTATCACAGAATGTTAAAACCATGTTTTCATGGAAAGCACCACACATGGACAACAGCTGTGCTATCACAGAATGTTAAAACCATGTTTTCATGGAAAGCACTACACATGGACAACAGCTGTGCTATCACAGAATGTTAAAACCATGTTTTAATGGACTACAGATAGACAACAGCTATACTATCAAAGAACATTAAAACCATGTTGTAATGGAAAGCACTACAGATGGACAACAGCTGCGCTATCACAGAATGTTAAAACCATGTTTTCATGGAAAGCACTACACATGGACAACAGCTGTGCTATCACAGAACATTAAAACCATGTTTTAATGGACTACAGATAGACAACAGCTATACTATCAAAGAACATTAAAACCGTGTTGTAATGGAAAGCACTACAGATGGACAACAGCTGCGCTATCACAGAATGTTAAAACCATGTTTTCATGGAAAGCACTACAAATGGACAACAGCTGTGCTATCACAGAACATTAAAACCATGTTTTCATGGAAAGCACTACACATGGACAACAGCTGTGCTATCACAGAATGTTAAAACCATGTTTTCATGGAAAGCACTACAGATGGACAACAGCTGCGCTATCACAGAATGTTAAAACCATGTTTTCATGGAAAGCACTACACATGGACAACAGCTGTGCTATCACAGAATGTTAAAACCATGTTTTAATGGACTACAGATAGACAACAGCTATACTATCAAAGAACATTAAAACCGTGTTGCAATGGAAAGCACTACAGATGGACAACAGCTGCGCTATCACAGAATGTTACAACCATGTTTTCATGGAAAGCACTACACATGGACAACAGCTGTGCTATCACAGAACATTAAAACCATGTTTTCATGGAAAGCACTACAGATGGACAACAGCTGTGCTATCACAGAACATTAAAACCATGTTTTCATGGAAAGCACTACACATGGACAACAGCTGTGCTATCACAGAACATTAAAACCATGTTTTCATGGAAAGCACTACACATGGACAACAGCTGTGCTATCACAGAACATTAAAACCATGTTTTCATGGAAAGCCCTACACATGGACAACAGCTGTGCTATCACAGAATGTTACAACCATGTTTTCATGGAAAGCACTACACATGGACAACAGCTGTGCTATCACAGAACATTAAAACCATGTTTTCATGGAAAGCACTACGCATGGACAACAGCTGTGCTATCACAGAACATTAAAACCATGTTTTCATGGAAAGCACTACACATGGACAACAGCTGTGCTATCACAGAACATTAAAACCATGTTTTCATGGAAAGCCCTACACATGGACAACAGCTGTGCTATCACAGAATGTTAAAACCATGTTTTAATGGACTACAGATAGACAACAGCTATACTATCAAAGAACATTAAAACCATGTTTTCATGGAAAGCACTACACATGGACAACAGCTGTGCTATCACAGAACATTAAAACCATGTTTTTATGGAAAGCACTACACATGGACAACAGCTGTGCTATCACAGAACATTAAAACCATGTTTTCATGGAAAGCACTACACATGGACAACAGCTGTGCTATCACAGAACATTAAAACCATGTTTTCATGAAAGCACTACACATGGACAAAAGCTGTGCTATCACAGAACATTAAAACCATGTTTTCATGGAAAGCACTACACATGGACAACAGCTGTGCTATCACAGAACATTAAAACCATGTTTTCATGGAAAGCACTACACATGGACAACAGCTGTGCTATCACAGAATGTTAAAACCATGTTTTAATGGACTACAGATAGACAACAGCTATACTATCAAAGAACATTAAAACCGTGTTGTAATGGAAAGCACTACAGATGGACAACAGCTGCGCTATCACAGAATGTTACAACCATGTTTTCATGGAAAGCACTACACATGGACAACAGCTGTGCTATCACAGAATGTCAAAACCATGTTTTAATGGACTACAGATAGACAACAGCTATACTATCAAAGAACATTAAAACCATGTTTTCATGGAAAGCACTACACATGGACAACAGCTGTGCTATCACAGAATGTTAAAACCATGTTTTCATGGAAAGCACTACAAATGTACAACAGCTGTGCTATCACAGAACATTAAAACTATGTTTTAATGGACTACAGATAGACAACAGCTATACTATCAAAGAACATTAAAACCATGTTTTCATGGAAAGCAATAAACATGGACAACAGCTGTGCTATCACAGAATGTTAAAACCATGTTTTCATGGAAAGCACTACAAATGGACAACAGCTGTGCTATCACAGAACATTAAAACCATGTTTTCATGGAAAGCACTACACATGGACAACAGCTGTGCTATCACAGAATGTTAAAACCATGTTTTCATGGAAAGCACTACAAATGGACAACAGCTGTGCTATCACAGAATGTTAAAACCATGTTTTCATGGAAAGCACTACAAATGGACAACAGCTGTGCTATCACAGAATGTTAAAACCATGTTTTCATGGAAAGCACTACACATGGACAACAGCTGCGCTATCACAGAATGTTAAAACCATGTTTTCATGGAAAGCACTACAAATGGACAACAGCTGTGCTATCACAGAACATTAAAACCATGTTTTCATGGAAAGCACTACACATGGACAACAGCTGTGCTATCACAGAATGTTAAAACCATGTTTTCATGGAAAGCACTACACATGGACAACAGCTGTGCTATCACAGAATGTTAAAACCATGTTTTAATGGACTACAGATAGACAACAGCTATACTATCAAAGAACATTAAAACCATGTTTTCATGGAAAGCACTACACATGGACAACAGCTGTGCTATCACAGAACATTAAAACCATGTTTTCATGGAAAGCACTACACATGGACAACAGCTGTGCTATCACAGAACATTAAAACCATGTTTTCATGGAAAGCACTACACATGGACAACAGCTGTGCTATTACAGAACATTAAAACCATGTTTTCATGGAAAGCACTACACATGGACAACAGCTGTGCTATCACAGAACATTAAAACCATGTTTTCATGGAAAGCACTACACATGGACAACAGCTGTGCTATCACAGAACATTAAAACCATGTTTTCATGGAAAGCACTACACATGGACAACAGCTGTGCTATCACAGAACATTAAAACCATGTTTTCATGGAAAGCACTACACATGGACAACAGCTGTGCTATCACAGAATGTTAAAACCATGTTTTAATGGACTACAGATAGACAACAGCTATACTATCAAAGAACATTAAAACCATGTTGTAATGGAAAGCACTACAGATGGACAACAGCTGCGCTATCACAGAATGTTAAAACCATGTTTTCATGGAAAGCACTACAGATGGACAACAGCTGCGCTATCACAGAATGTTACAACCATGTTTTCATGGAAAACACTACACATGGACAACAGCTGTGCTATCACAGAATGTTAAAACCATGTTTTAATGGACTACAGATAGACAACAGCTATACTATCAAAGAACATTAAAACCATGTTTTCATGGAAAGCACTACACATGGACAACAGCTGTGCTATCACAGAATGTTAAAACCATGTTTTCATGGAAAGCACTACACATGTACAACAGCTGTGCTATCACAGAACATTAAAACTATGTTTTAATGGACTACAGATAGACAACAGCTATACTATCAAAGAACATTAAAACCATGTTTTCATGGAAAGCACTACACATGGACAACAGCTGTGCTATCACAGAATGTTAAAACCATGTTTTCATGGAAAGCACTACACATGGACAACAGCTGTGCTATCACAGAACATTAAAACCATGTTTTCATGGAAAGCACTACAGATGGACAACAGCTGTGCTATCACAGAATGTTAAAACCATGTTTTCATGGAAAGCACTACAAATGGACAACAGCTGTGCTATCACAGAACATTAAAACCATGTTTTCATGGAGAGCACTACACATGGACAACAGCTGTGCTATCACAGAATGTTAAAACCATGTTTTCATGGAAAGCACTACAAATGGACAACAGCTGTGCTATCACAGAACATTAAAACCATGTTTTCATGGAAAGCACTACACATGGACAACAGCTGTGCTATCACAGAATGTTAAAACCATGTTTTCATGGAAAGCACTACAAATGGACAACAGCTGTGCTATCACAGAATGTTAAAACCATGTTTTCATGGAAAGCACTACAAATGGACAACAGCTGTGCTATCACAGAATGTTAAAACCATGTTTTGATGGAAAGCACTACACATGGACAACAGCTGCGCTATCACAGAATGTTAAAACCATGTTTTGATGGAAAGCACTACAAATGGACAACAGCTGTGCTATCACAGAACATTAAAACCATGTTTTCATGGAAAGCACTACACATGGACAACAGCTGTGCTATCACAGAATGTTAAAACCATGTTTTCATGGAAAGCACTACAAATGGACAACAGCTGTGCTATCACAGAACATTAAAACCATGTTTTCATGGAAAGCACTACACATGGACAACAGCTGTGCTATCACAGAATGTTAAAACCATGTTTTCATGGAAAGCACTACACATGGACAACAGCTGTGCTATCACAGAATGTTAAAACCATGTTTTAATGGACTACAGATAGACAACAGCTCTACTATCAAGGAACATTAAAACCGTGTTGTAATGGAAAGCACTACAGATGGACAACAGCTGCGCTATCACAGAATGTTAAAACCATGTCTTCATGGAAAGCACTACAGATGGACAACAGCTGCGCTATCACAGAATGTTAAAACCATGTTTTCATGGAAAGCACTACACATGGACAACAGCTGTGCTATCACAGAATGTTAAAACCATGTTTTAATGGACTACAGATAGACAACAGCTATACTATCAAAGAACATTAAAACCGTGTTGTAATGGAAAGCACTACAGATGGACAACAGCTGCGCTATCACATAATGTTAAAACCATGTTTTCATGGAAAGCACTACACATGGACAACAGCTGTACTATCACATAATGTTAAAACCATGTTTTCATGGAAAGCACTACAAATGGACAACAGCTGTGCTATCACAGAATGTTAAAACCATGTTTTCATGGAAAGCACTACACATGGACAACAGCTGCGCTATCACAGAATGTTACAACCATGTTTTAATGGAAAGCACTACAAATGGACAACAGCTGTGCTATCACAGAACATTAAAACCATGTTTTAATGGAAAGCACTACAAATGGACAACAGCTGTGCTATCACAGAACATTAAAACCATGTTTTCATGGAAAGCACTACAGACGGACAACAGCTGCGCTATCACAGAATGTTAAAACCATGTTTTCATGGAAAGCACTACAAATAGAGAATTCAACATTTTGTATGTATTGTCTTGCCAATTCCCACTTATAACTCAGCTCAGAACAGATAGGGTTCTAACTTGACTCCACAAGTTAAAGCAAGAACAAAAGCAAAGTCTTGGTTACTGTACAATAAATGGATATTTCCAATATATTACAAACCAGACTGTCTGAGCAAAATGCTTACTTTGTCACTGATTTAGCATTTTTACTGTCACTGGCACGTGCACACAAACACACACACACACACACACACACATACACAAACACAAGGCAAAGCATGCCAGACATAAAACTCAAAGCCTGCGCAAGCCGATTTGACCTACCAACCTGAAGTAAATATGTTTGTCAAACTTCACATCTTATTAAGTAGTGGGAAAGCAACAGACAAACAAGTTTTGTGTAAGCTCAGCTGTCTCCACTTAGATATTATCTCTGCATGCTCATCTAGAATTTTGGGAAGCTGTAGATGCAACTGATTAGTGGCACAAGTTTCTGGACTTCGGCTGATAACCATCCAACCATAAAAATGTGTATGCTGTGAAGAGACTGCAATACTACTGTACAACGTGTTTCTCCTATTGTATGATACTAACATTATATTCAAGAGAGATCAAACAAAATTGGTATGGTTCTTCATTTCTTGCTATATACCATCTCTGAGACTGTTTTGCAGAGCTTAGTAGTTGTCCCACTCTGTGCACATTGTATAGCTACACAATGTACCAGGCTTTTGGTAACAAGAAATGTTTAGTTCTCTTTGGGAGCATACCTTTCAATTGTCCCTGATTCACATCATATTTTGCCCTGTTCCTCATAAAACATTTAATTTCTGATAAATTACTGAAGATTACTGTCAGTCAATAATACCAAACATTAGAATTTCATATTTCTCATAGTTTATAAAATGCATGCTGTTGCAAAATCTGTCATTCTATTAGTTTTTTAAGTGACTTAGAGTAATATTTAAAACCTTTGCCTGATTTTGTGCTTTTATTCCCACAATCCATTTGTCTTTGTCCTGAATCTTTAAGCAAAGAACTTGTGAGTTTTCCGGGTTCAGTATTTTGAACTATCCTGGCTTTCTTTATATTACCCACATATAGAGACCAGATAACTATATGCATACTTTCCACAATAGCATCCAGGAGATGAACCAATGGCAGAAAGGCTGAGTAGAATAAAAAAAATGTTATTTGGTAAGCCCTTTCGTAGTCAATACACAACACTTTATCAGACCTATATGTCTGATAAAGTGGTGTGTGTTCACTACAAAAGGGCTTACCAAATAATTTTTTTTTTTATTTTACTCAGCCTTTCTGCCTTTAGTTGGTCTGTTGGATGCTACTATGGAACATATTGATTTTATTCTTATCCAGTGGTCCTTTTATACAAGCTGTGACCTTATTTGTGCTTATATGCATACTTTATCATGCATGCCCATCACTTCATAGTTGTAGTGCAGTTTAAATTCTTGCATGCTATTATAGCTTAAAATAATTTAGAATTTGTCTGTTACTGAATTACTGAAAAAGCCATGTGGCACCACATCATGGTAAGGAGGCAGCATGTCATATCATGTCCCTGCCAATCTGAGTTCAGGATCAGATCTGGTCAGTTGGTAGAACTGGTCAGGAAGGATCTAAAAAAAGATATGACAGTTTGTGGCCTGCTCTCTTTTCTCTAGAGAATTGTTTTTGGAGTGTCTGCCTCACTCGCAAAATCTTGGAATTTTGGACTGGCCAGCAAACCAAGACCTTACAAGTCATAGTTTCTGTAGGTGTATTAAATGCCAACATACATGATGAAACTCTCATTCTGTTGTGGCACCATTACACATAGAGCATGAGGAAGTTTAATGAAGAAAAACACCACCCATATCAGAGTTGCAGGGTGCTGCAGGAACACCACCAACAAGCCATGAAGAAGGTTCACCTGATAATGAACAGGAAGCCAGAAAGCCTGGTATAGGAGGCACTCAGAACAGACATGAACACAAAAATCTAGAAATGCAGTATATAGTAAAACACTGATTAGCATTTGATCTCAATCACAAGAGGGTCCTATAGTGGTCAGCTTTCTTGACCCCAAAAAGACACCTGAGTTAGTGGCATAATGTTACTTACAAGGAGATTTTATCAAAAACGATCACTATCCCATATACAACTACAGTATGCGTTGCACTCATGCTTCCTTCAATGGGCATGTAATCTAATCCCCTTGCTCAAAGGAATTCAACAAGCATGCTCATTGTTACCTCATTTTTCCTGGCTATTAATCCTTAGTCATTTTTATAAAAGTAAACTCTTTGTGCATGGCTACATGCTTATATTAGAGGGCCCTGCTAATCCAAGACATATCTGCACTTAATTATTGTATTGTTTTCTTGCTACCTTTACCCTCAGGGTTAACACTATGGACCCACAGGTCACTCATCAAACCAGAACCTTCTCATTTAAATTATGTCTCACAAGGGTTTAGATTGTAGGCAAGCAAAGTTCAATGTTATATTAAGTATTCCCTGCATTTATTCTGAATTGCAAAACAAAAAAAATGTCCCCTTACAGTGTGACATAGAAGACTGGAGCCAGCTGCGGCCATTCAAATTTCCCTACAAGACATAACCACCAACGGTTACTCCATGGTTTGGTGGGATGATATCCTATGCAAGTTTCACATAACAGAAAGCTTGGTACCTACTGACACTTCCTTCCTAACCAGATGAATAAGCTAAATCTGGGTATTCAGGTACCTTCACTGTATCTGTCAAGGCACGGATTATTTGCATTTGAAATCAGCCAGCCACCCAGGCCATCTTATAAGGTCCATCTTGAGAACTAATCTAGTGCAAATGGTATGAAAAAGCTTTCCCCATACTTAGGCTATCCATAATGAGCTCAACTTCATCATTCCATGTTGCGCCTCTGTCCATTGTCAAGGTCAAAGCTGTTTTTTTACTGAGTGTTTGTGTGTGTGTGTGTGTGTGTGTGTGTGTGTGTGTGTATATATATATATATATATATATATATATATATGTATATATGTGTGTGTGTGTGTGTGTGTGTGTGTGCATATATCTATATATAATGTGTGTGTGCATGTGTATATGTGCGTTCAAGGGTGTGTGTGTGTGTGTGTGTGTAGATATATATATATATATATATATATATATATATATATATATATATATATAGATGTGTGTATGCGTGTGTATATATATATATATATATATATATATATATATATATTTATATATATATATATATATATATATATTTATATATATATATATATATAGGTGTGTGTATGCGTGAGTGTGTGTGTGTGTGTGTGTGTGTGTGTGTGTGTGTGTGTGTGTGTGTGTGTGTATATATATATATATATATATATATATATATATAGGTGTGTGTATGCGTGAGTGTGTGTGTGTGTGCATGTGTGCATATGTCTGTACATTCAGGGGCGTGCGTGCATGTGTGTGTGTGTGTGTGTGTGAGTAAGAGGGGATGTGGGTATGCATGTGTCCTGTTTCCTGGTAATCCTTGGAAGGTTAAAACGTGCCCATTCATCTCTTTTCTAACTGTCCGTCTCTCTCTCTCTTCAGACACTAACCTAAGCAGATTAATTCTTGTCATGCTAACAAAAGGATGCATTTTAAGCAATAGTAGCCTAAAACTGTAGGTTAAGATTATAACCTTTAGCCATGTTTGCAACTTCACCAAGAAAGAAATGTTCTCTTGACCCAAAATAAAAGTGTTAAATTTAGTTGAGGTATAATTTGCTATACCCATTTTGGCAAGCTAGTATAAAGACAGAGTGGTAAAGCGAAGTGAACCATATGAGTCTGAACAGAAGAATAACATTCATAAATTGTAGGTTTGATTTGTGTTCTTGATAGAATATTCACTTAGGTTACTTGAGTCTCAGAGACAAGTGTATATATGCATCTTGAAGTACGTTTGTGTTTGTGTGTGTTGTGTGCATGTCCACCATAACCTTGGAAATGTGTTAACATAGAAATTATACACACACACACACACACACACACATATAGATGTTTCATTTCTGAGAGCTGGCTTTATTTGGGGCATATTATGATATCCCACAAATCAGACACAAAATATGCTGTATTAATTACAAATCCAGTTTATTTTGCTTCATCATGGATCAGGAATCAATTACTGGCCACTGTAAAGAATGGGAAATAAGTGTTGTACTTTGATACAAAAAAGTATACTTCATTGATAAATTACCAGTCGGACTGTATTTGAGAACAAGTCCACAGGTGTCAATTTGGAAAGTTTATTCTGTACCATTTCTACTGTATTCGGTGGTCTACACTGTGGCTGTTTCCTTATGCATCTGACCAGGAAACCAAATTTGCATCTTCAGATTTCAAAGTGTGTACTATTTTTGCAGGTTCTCCTAGTTAGGTAGCATACAAAATTTACATTTTCTTGTCTATCCAGACCCTGCACAAATTCTGTTGGTAAAGGTAACTTACTGGTTCAGCCAAAATATTTTCTCCAGCTAATTGCTGCAACTTCTAAATGAAATATATCCTCCAGTCAGTCCATTTCAACTGCTATTTGTAGAGTCATCGCTCTATCCTGAAGAAATGAACACCACTGCAAAACTATTGGAAAAGCTAACAGGCTACCTGTGAAACAATATTCTGACTTTCTGTTTGCCTCTCAACTATTTAAACTTATCACGAATGACACCTTCCTGCCACTAGCCTCCAGACTATTCAGAGATGCATTATTTCTTGTCCTCCAGACCCCCCCCCCAAGCTTAGCTTCACTGTATCTACCATGCTTACTTAGTCCTTGGTCCCAAACTATGGGACTCTCTCCCTTCTTTTCTTCACGATCATTTCTCTTACCCCATTTTCCATTCACAAATAAAACCTTATTTTAAGACTCTAGGAAATGCAATGCTGTCTCTCTGGTCATATAACTTAACCTCTTTATTCCCTTCTCCTGTGTACATACCTTGTTCTGACTCCATTTTAGATTGTGATTCTTTCAGCATGCCAACTCTGATGCCACTCTATATTTAATGTTTGCATGTACAGTGTATTTTTTCAGTCATTCTGTATATAATGTCATTTATCTATTGCCTTTAGACCTTCAAGCCAACTATGATATTCACTAAGTATATAATATATGTATATTTTATTTTGTCATTCTTTCTATGAGGTAACCCAGCCACTGGGGTTGCACAAGCCAGTGTATTTCTTCATGCAGGTCCTAAGCCCAGATAAATGGAGAGGGTTGCATCAGGAAGGGCATCCAGTTTAAAATGTTTGCCAAATGACATATGTGGACAACAATACAGATTTACATACCGGATCGGTCGAGGCCTGAGTTAACAACAACTGCCACCAGTAGTGTTAGCCAACAGGGTGCTGGTGGAAATTGGGCTACTGTTGGCCGAAGGAGAAGAAGAGAGGGAAGGCATGTCCAAAGGCAGGAAGAGAGGAGAAAGGTTAGGAGTATAGTAGTGAGGATAGGAACTTTGAATGTTGGCAGTATGACTGGTATAGGGAGAGAGCTTGCTAATATGATGGACAGAAGGAAAGTTGATATATCATGTGTGCAAGAGACCAGATGGAAGGGGAGTAAGGCCAGGTGTATCGGAGGTGGGTTCAAATTGTTCTCTCATGGTGTGGATGGGAGGAGAAATGGGGTAGGGGTTATCCTGAAGGAACAGTATACCAAGAGTGTTTTGGAGGTGAAAAGAGTGTCAGATATAGTGATGTTTATGAAGCTGGAAATCGATAGTGTAATGATGAATGTTGTTAGTGCATATGCTCCGCAAGTTGGGTGTGCAATGGATGAGAAAGAAAAATTTTGGAATGAATTGGATGAAGTGGTGGTGACTGTACCCAAGGGTGAGAGAGTGGTGATTGGAGCAGATTTCAATGGGAATGTTGGTAAAGGGAACAGAGGGGATGAGGAAGTGATGGGTAAGTATGGTGTTAAACAAAGGAATACAGAAGGTCAGATGGTAGTGGATTTTGCGAAAAGGATGGACATGGCTGTGGTGAATACATATTTTAAAAAGAGGGAGGAGCATAAAGTGACATACAAGAGTGGAGGAAGATGCACACAGGTGGATTATATCCTATGCAGGAGGGCTAGTTTGAAGGATATTGGAGTCTGTAAAGTGGTGACAGGGGAAAGTGTAGTTAGGCAGTATAGAATGGTGGTCTGTAGGATGACTTGGTAATCAAGAAGAGGAGGAGGATTGTGAGGGCAGCACCAAGGATCAAATGTTAGAAATTGAAAAAGGGTGATTGTGAAGTGGAGTTCAGGGAAGAGTTAAGACAGGCACTGGGTGGCAGTGAAGAGGTACCGAATAGCTGGGTAACTGCAAAAGAGCTAGTAAGGGAGATGGTTAGAAAGGTGTTTGGTGTGACATCTGGACAAAGGAAGGACGACAAGGAGACATGGTGGTGGAATGAGGAAGTACAGGAGAGTATACAGAGAAAGAGGTTGGTAAAGAAGAAGAAGTGGGATTGTCAGAGAGATGAAGAAAGTAGACAGGAGTGTAAGGAGATGAGGTGCATGGCAAAGAGAGAGGTGGCAAAGGCTAAGGATAAGGCGTATGAAGAGTTGTATGAAAGGTTGGACACTAAGGAGGGAGAAAAGGACCTGTACCGATTGGCTAGACAGAGGGACTGAGCTAGTAAAGATGTGCAGCAGGTAAGAGTGATAAAGGATAATGAGGGAAACATACTCACAAGCGAGGAGAGTGTGTTGAGCAGATGGAGAGAGTACTTTAAGGGGCTGATGAATGAAGAGAATGAGAGAGAGAAGGTTGGATGATATGGGGAAAGTGAATCAGGAAGTGCAATGGATTACCGAGGAGGATGTAAGGACAGCTGTGAAGAGGATGAAGGATGGAAAGGCTGTTGGTCCAGATAATATACCTGTGAAAGCATGGAAGTGCTTAGGAGAGATGGCAGTGGGGTTTTTAACCAGATTGTTTAATGAGATCTTGGAAAGTCATAGGATGCCTGAGGAGTGGAGAAAAAGTGTTTTGGTACCTATTTTTAAGAATAAGGGTGATGTGCAGCGCTATAGTAACTACCGAGGGATAAAACTGATCAGTCACAGCCTGAAGTTATGGGAAAGAGTAGTGGAAGCTAGGTTAAGAAGGGAGGTGATGATTAGTGATCAGCAGTATGGTTTCATGCCGAGAAAGAGCAACACAGATGCAATGTTTACTCTGAGAGTGTTGATAGAGAAGGACAGAAGGAGTTGCATTGTGTCTTTGTGGACTTAGAAAGCATATGACAGGGTGCCTAGAGAGGAGTTGTGGTATTTTATGAGGAAGTCGGGAATGGCAGAGAAGTATGTAAGAGTGGTACAGGATATGCAAGAGGGTAGTGTGACAATGGTGAGGTCTGCAATGGGAATGACAGATGTGTTTAAGGTGGAGGTGGGATTACATCAAGGATCCGCTCTGAGTCCTTTCTTATTTGCAGTGATGGACAGGTTGACAGACGAGATCGGACAGGAGTCCCCGTGGACTATGATGTTTGCAGATGACACTATGATCTGTAGTGAGAGTAGGGAACAGGTTGAAGAGACCCTGGAGAGGTGGAGATATGCTCTAGAGAGAAGAGGAATAAAGGTCAGCAGGACTAAGACAGAATATATGTGTGTGAATGAGAGGGAGGATAGAGGAATGGTGAGGATGCAGGGAGTAGAGCTGGCGAAGGTGGATGAGATTAAATAGCTGGGATCAACACTTCAGAGTAATGGCGAGTGTGGAAGAGAGGTGAAGAAGAGAGTACAGGCAGGGTGGAGGAGTGATTGTAACAGACGAGTACCAGTAAGAGTGAAAGGGAAGGTCTACAAGAGGGTAGTGAGACCAGCTATGTTATATGGGTTGGAGACAGTGGCATTGACAAAAAGGCACGAGTCAGAGCTGGACGTGCCAAAGTTTAAGATGTTAAGATTTGCACTGGGTGTCATGAGGATGGACAGGATTAGGAATAAGTATATTAGAGGGTCAGCCCAGGTTGGTAGGTTTGGAGACAAAGCCAGATAGGCAAGATTACGTTGGTTTGGACATGTGCTGAGGAGGGATGCAGAGTATATTGGGAAAAAGATGCTAAGGATGAAGCTGCCAGGTAACAGGAAAAGAGGAAGGCCTAAGATAAGGTTTATGGATGTGGTGAGATAGGGCATGCAGGTGGTTGGTGTGACAGAGCAAGATGCAGAGGACAGGAAGAAATGGAAACAGATGATCCGCTGTGGTGACCCTTAATGGGAACAGCCAAAAGAAAAAGAAGTCTTTCTATGATGTGCTGCATCTATTGTATTTTGCCTGGGCTGGACTGAAATTGGTTCAATGGCATCAGTTGTCTACCTTGGTTAACAAATTCAAAATAAAATAAAGGGATACCCAGCTCTGTTGCACAGAGGGATGAAGCCCTGACTGTGACCCAGAAGACCCAATATCAAGTAGCAGTTCTGGAGGTAGAAGACCCGTGACCAGGAGAAAAGGAATGAACAATGTATATCTTTACCATCCTGGGAGGAAGAGTGTGATGGTTTGTGGAACAGGGTATTGCTTCAGTGCAAGCAGAGGCTTGCATGAAAAGCAAAAACCAGAGTTGTGGAGGAAATGGGTTTGTGTCTTTCTAAGCCAGTGATGGTAGTCTTTGTAAGCATGTATGAAGAAACATGCTTGCGCATATAAAGGGGAGTGAGTAGTTCCTCGTCAGTGATGCAGGTTCTTATGCTACCACCAGGGAATGGGGTTAGGGCACATAGAAAAACACCCCTGTAGCCTATTCTCCAAATAAAATAGGCTGTTAATAGTAGGTAGTAGCATATATGAAGCTTGTCACCACACTAGAATGTAACACGTAAGCATATGGAATGAGGAAAACTTACTTTCTTATTATTTTTGCTAATGGAGTCAACTGTGATACAAATATGATCAGTTAGTTCATTTTATGACTGAAATATCTTAATTGTAGATCTGCAAGTATATCTTTATTTACACATTTATAAATGCGTTATTTGTAAGCAACTGTTGCTAATTTTGTATTCCAGTTTAAATTTTGTACTTGTTGGTTTGCCTAAATGGGGCACTGACATATCTTATGAAAAATAATGTCTGGCCTTTGGATACAAACCATGTAATTATCATTCCCGGATTCTGCAAGCTAACGATTTTGGTATCATAGGCTTAACTGTTTGACCCTGAAGGGCTGTCTGAAAACATTCTGCTAAATCAGTTCTGCTTACCATGTGAAGCAGAACTTAATCTGTACATATTACAATTTGCCTTAAATTATATTGCGCTGAAACACATTCATTAGTGCAGTATTCAAAATAGCTGATCAGAGAAAAAGTAACAAGTAGAGGTGTCATAAAGAAATAAGTTATTGTGGTACTTAATTTTTGGTTGTGGATTATTGCTTCATAAAAAGAGTACATTAATAAACAGTCATGTAGCCAACTATTTGTCATATAATTTACCTTTCAAATATCAACAACTTGATTTCTTTATTAACTTCAACTAATTTGTAATGTCTATATGTGCAATACTATATAGCTGATTCAGTGTTACCATGTAGTGGAAAAACAGCATACTGCACATATCGTATGACTTCAGGGTTTCACTTAAATCTGGATTACACCAGGCTAAATGAAGGAAGCAATGTAGTCTGTTATTATATGCAAGGTGCAAAAAGATGTCCCCAAGAACAATAATTAGGATGATACACCTCTCCATAAATAATTGACCTACACAATAAAGGCCAAATGTCCTTCTTCTAGCCCACAACATACAATAGGGTCACCCAAATATGTGTGTGACTTGAGCCACAGCTGGTGTCCAGTTGGTCATTCTTTCATTTGTTGATTCAGTTGGTGAACAGTGACTTCATCAGAGAACTGCTGTTAGAACCATTTTCAATTGTGAGTTGTGATAGAAGGCAGTTACATCACTCAAGTTTAAATAAATTAAACATTTAGTACACAGCAAACAACTGTAAATTTAGTTGTTCTTCTTCTTCTTTCGGCTTTTCCCAGTTAGGGGTCGCCACAGTGGAACTCCCGTCCGCTAATGATTGGCAGTAGATTTTTTACAGGGGCCAAGGTGCCAGGTCGATGCCCAACCTTCAACGAAGACACTCCATTCTACGCATGTCTTTTGAATGCCACTCGACTACGGGGTGGACATGCAGACTCTACACAGAAGATGCTCCAACCGAGGATCGAACAGGAGAAACTCTTGCTGTGAGGCAACAATGCTACCGCTGCACCAGATTATTAAAATGGTTATTTTATGATTTATGTTGCTGGTATGACTACCATTTATATTAGTTTATGACATAGAAAAGTAGTAAACATCTAAAAGTCTGGATTATGCATGCATGCCATAATTCTGTTGCACACATATATAGTATGCAGGTACTGGATATTGTATAAAATAGTTCCCTGCTGTCCATCATACCTGTTCACTATACCTAATTCTTTTTCCTTCTATTTCTAAATCAAATGTATTCAACAATGTCCAGTGTTCCTGCATTTTCTTCACCCCATTTCCATTTCTAGGAGAAACAAGAGAACTAAATGCCTTTTCATCCAAGATCAGATTAAATTAAAGTAGAAAAATAATGAAACCCTACTGAGATGTCGGGAAAATGAACTGTGAATGAAGGAGGAGGATTTTTTCTTTTTTATAGCTAGCCACCTGGCAATGTGAATCTTGGCTATAGATAATTGTCACTTTTGAGATGACATCCCAACCCCATGTGCAAAAATGGGAAAAGGGCTTATGGATGGATGGACTGATAGATGGATAGATGGATTGTGTTTGGACATTGCATTGGTCCTAAAACATATACTTCTGTACTAAAGTGGTAAGCATCTAAGTGGACTGCTATTTTATAACCTGTCAATTAATACTAGAGTAAAAACATAGCACTTGTATTACTAAGGACAAGATAATGTCATGAAATGCCAGGTTTGGTTTATTGTGGTTTGAAATGAAGGGCATTAGTGTTCTCTTGTAGGAGTAATAAGAAATGAGGAAATATATGTAATTTACTCTTGGGATTTGGACACTTTTCCAAATATCCATTCTTATATTTGATGAAAAAAAGTCTAATGATACTGTAGGAAGATTTTTAATGTTTTTGTTAAATAGTTAATTTAATGAGGTGTGTAGGCAAAAGTGTTATATCCAGGCAGATTCTTAAGCAACTGGCTACAATGCCTTTCATGCATTCTGATCCCCTCAGGTCAGCATAAAACAAAACGAGGAGGTGCCTTAGTGTTCATAAATGTTCATAAAGGACAAGTACAGTCTTTGACTGGTCCAACAATATGACTAGCTTGAGCTGCTCAATGCCCAACTAAGCACAGGGTGCGATCTGTCATATCCTTGCTAGCTACATGAGTCTGAAAAACCACATCTCGTATCTAAACCTACTGGAATCTCAACATTCAGCCTAACACCATACTCGTGGGTGACTTTAACTACCCCACCATAAACTGGGAGACTTGTCAATACAAACACCTTAGTTATCTCTCCAACTAGAGATATCCTAGACCTAGGATTCGTGAACATGGGGGGGGGTGCTGCTCCATCCCATGCATTAACTGCTCCCTGGTAAGATCTGACCACAAAATTATCTGCTTTAGTATTAAAACTAACCTAGAGCCCCCATCAAACTCCAAACCTGTTAAGAACTTTGTTAAAGAAAATTACCTCAAACTGATAGCTTATTAAACTTCCAAGCCCCACCAAACCTAGATGACATTGAGGCCTACTCTGTGCTGTGCACAAAAAAACATCATACAACCATATTCGTAGCTGCACAGAGGAGGCAGTATCTGTCCAAGTCAAATCTATGATTACTGGCAAAAATAAACCATCCTGGTGGACCATTAGCATAGGCTATTCAACAAAAGGAAAAAAATCCTGTCCAAATCCAAGAAGAAACAAACAAAACAGAGAAAAAAAGACAATCACCAGTCTAAACAAACAAATTAGAGAGCTGGACAAATCTGCCAAAGTAAACTATGAGGCAAATATAGCCTCCCAGGTGAAAAGATAACCATAAGGCTTGTTTAATTATGTTCATAACCTCAGGGAAAACATTCAGCAATGACGCCTCCAGGTGCATCTGCAGTTACGTCCTACTGCTCATCTAGGCATCAAATATTACTTGTTCATACTTGCATTAATAATTTCAAAATCATGCTACATACAAGGTATCAGAATATTTTATCTTGAAGCATACATGATGGCAAACACAATTGTATTGATATTTGATCTCTGTCAATGAGTATTTGTTAGAATTGTAAGGTGATAACTTCATTTTTAAAAGCTCAGGCCACACCCACTAGGAGTTAAAGGTATACACTCAAGAGAGTTGTACTGGAGGGAATGATTTAAATCAGGATCTATCAGGCCTGATAGAAACTCTCTTTAACCACAGCTTCCAGACAGACTTTGCCCCAGAGGAATGGAGGACAGCAACGGTTGTCCCTCTGCACAAGGGGGGACCCATCAACTGACCCATGGAACTACAAATCCATAAGTCTGACCAGTCTTATCTGCAAGGACATAGAGAGAATTATCATGGACCTGATTAATAGCAACACAGGCACTCTACAAACACTGGACCAGACCCAATTTGGCTTTGTCAAAGGGAGGGCTTGCCTGTTCTTCAAGAAAGTCATGAAGGCATTGGATGAGAATAAAATGGTACACGCCACTTACTAGATGCAGCCAAAACGTTCAACACCATCCTCACTCGGGGATCATAGATACACTTAAAGCATTAGGCATAAACCCCTACATCATCAGATGGATAGCAAACTGGCTCACTGACACAACACATGCTGTCCAGATAGGCAAATCCATTTCTGATAAGAAACCTGTTACAAGCAATGTCCCACAGGGCTCAGTGTTGGGACTCCTGCTATTTGGTATGTACTTCTCTGAAGTGAAGACCAGTGTTGAGGACCTCTGGCTTGCCAAGTCTGCCAATGACTGTAAGTTGGGAGCATCAAATCTCCAAATGATGTTGACATCCTACAAACTGGCTTAAAAATGACTGCTTCCAAAACCATTGTCTGAGACTAAATGCTAAAAAAATGTATAATCATACCCTTCAGTAAATCAGATATCCCTGCAAATTATAATATTGATAGCACACCCCTAAAAGTAGACCCAGTGGTGAGGAGCCTAGGAAAACAGATAGATAATAACCTAAACTTTGACCACCAGTTAACTACTGTAGTGAGGAAATCCTTCTGTGTGGCTCAGGTTATAAGTAATTGCATGGCATCAAGGTCAAAGTAAGTTATAGTGTCACTGTACTCATCCATCATCAGGCCCATTATTGAGTACAGTGTTCCTTTCTGCATGTACTTAACCAGGCACTTACACCAACTGGAGCCTCCCCAGAGGTTTCTCATTAAAAAATACAAAGTGTAAGACACGTCTCTTATGCGGACCAACTAAAGACCCTATCCCTTTACTCTGTCTCATATTGTTTATTGAGAGGTGACTTATGCCTTAGCTACAAGGTATTCTCTGATGAAAATGTTACATATTCACAAGAAAAAACTTTCAAGGTTTACATGTTCCATGAACCTGAACCTCATTTGTGACTCTAACAGAACTTGCTGGAGATACAGGTTTGTATCCTAAAAGGCTACCTCGTCTATGGAATAAATTTCCCATCTTCAAAAAACAAAGCCCATCCCTCACTCTGTTCAAAAAGAATTTTGATAAATGAATGGGGAAACGTAAATTCACTCCCAGGGTACTGCCCATGTCCCTTATGGACAGAGGCAGTATGCAGAATGACTCAGGGTTCTAACATCCAAAGATACTGTGATGCTACCCCATCTCATATCTGGGGAATTAAGATATAATAGTGTCATATCCTGGGTATTATTGGCTAGGCTTGTAAACGCTCTTGTGCCATTAGCCTAGTAATTAACTATGAACCTATGAACTAAATTTCAATCTAATAATCCATTGTTTACTGGATATCATTAGAGATGGTGGTTTCTATAGTCTTTCATGGTTTACAAACAGTACTGTTTTGCAACCATTTCAAAAGAATATTGCTTAGAAACACAGTGTCAAGTAAAAAACAGCTGAAGCTGGTTGTATGCTATTTGGAAAAATGCATTTGAATATAGTAAGATAATTATGTAAAATATAACAGAGATATAATTTAGATCAAAGATGAGGTGAGGCTAGTACTAAAAGTGGAGTTGAGAAGGTGTCTTACCAGTGAATCTTTGCAGGATGCCTGTTACATTCCTCTATGATAAAATGTTTTGTAATGTAAAGCTTGTTTGCATGTAGATTGATATATCAGCTAAAGTGGGGCATATCTGCTTGTAAGATAAGAAATAAGTCTGATAACTCATACACATAAACTAATAAGCAATTCTTACTCTTAGGCCATTAGCCATATTATTTTATGATTTGCAGCCACAGGTTACATGATTTTTTTTCTATAGAAATCATGTTTGTATCACAACTATTTTGCTATAGCCCAGGCAATATATTTTAGGTTCATACTGAGCCGATTCAAAAGAGAGCACAAATTGTACTCCACACAGTGCAGAGCAATAATAGGAAGATGATCGCAAAAGCATTTTTTGATTATTTATATTTAAGTTTACTGGTAGACTGGTCCAAGTCCCTTTTCAGACAAGATCTGAGCAAATACGACAGTTACAACAACTAACATAAAAAATGTTACATATATAAATCCAATCACCCGTAATAGTAGGAGAATCCATCCATCCATAACCCCCTTTTCCCATTTTTGCACTTGGGGTCAGGATGTCACATCAAGAGTGACCCTCATCTAGAGGCAATATTAACACTGTCGGGTGGCTAGCCCTGCCGCTGTTACCCTTCCCTACCACATGTCCTCACTCACACCACGGCTGCAACAGTGGGAGAGTCATCGTCAAAAATCATCCAGTAAACAGAGAAGTGATGGCATATAGTAATCTTTCAGTATTAAACAAGTGACATCTCACCAGTGAAGGTCAAAGCATTGTTAGCCATTCACTGAAAACTAATTAGCTCTATGGACTAAAACCTTCTCTAATATTAGAATGAGTGGTAATTTTAGATTGAGACTATTGACTGTTTTTACAGGGACCATGGTTCATGAAACATTCAGAAGCAGTTTGAGACATCATGTATGTGGAACAGTGCACTGTATGTAGTTTTAGAATAAATTCCCAAACTGCAGTTTTCAACAAGTAATACTGCAGCCAGTGAGGAGCACTGAAATATTTAGATGATTTCTTACCATTTCAGGGGGTGTTCATCAGTCCAGATGCAACTGATATCCAGTTTTACTTAGATTCCTAAGTGATCCATTATCGTAACTTAAAATACTTTCATTCACTGGCAGCCATGAAGGCCTTTATTAAACGTGTGAATACAAAGTTTCTGACTAAAATGATCATGTGACATTTATGCACATCTTTTTAAACTACATTCCATAGAAGCTATGTTTTAAATGGGAACTTGGAGTTTATTGACAAAACAATAAAACAAATGTGCCTGTTTGCTTCGATACATTTCTTATAGGTTCATAGGTAGGTACTAGGCTATCGGCCCAAGGGCCTACGTAAGCCTAGCCAACAAGGTTCCATGGCTTACGCCACCCAAGAAAGTTATTTTCCTGTGCCACTGTCGAGCAGAGACACAGAAGTGATCCCCAGGATGTATTTCCTATTTCCCATCCACTCATCAAGATTTTTCTTGAAGAGTGCTAATGAAGAACTTTGCTTGACATAGATGGCTAGCTTGTTCCAGAGTATGGGAAGTCTCTGGGACAGGAATCTATCCCTCCAGTGTGTCCTGTTTATTGTGGTGACAAGGTTTAGGTCCCTAGAGCATGTAGCTCTGAGGGATTAGGATTTCTTTAGGTGTAGCATGTCCAACAGCTCTGGGTTTGACATAGCTTTATATGTTAGGCAGAGATCACCACAGAGTAGGCAATATGCTACGGAGTAAAGCTGGAGTTTTAATTTATTGTACTTAGTCTGCTAATTAACATACTGGATATGACAAGAAGGCATTTTAGGTAAAATAATAATAATAAAAAAAAATTAAATCTACCATGCAGTAATTTGCTCATACTATATAATGTGTTTGTTTTCTTTGTGAAGAGTTCTGCATGCAGCATACGAGGTAAATACAATATGATGAAGTTGGAGTTAATTTTAAAAAGTAATGATTTTTTTTAATTTCATAAAACAAACCCATTTGTTGCTTCTTTTCTGTTTCATTTGTGCTTTATTTTCATGTACTCAATATTCTAATGATGTATTACAAGTGACATTAAAGTGTAGTGAGCAAAGTAAACACAGTTTAAAAATGCAATAGTTTATGCGCCTGATTTCCCTGATTCACTGTCTGGTGCGTTTGTGCTGTTTACAAGTAAATGGACATGCAGTACATAATTTGCAAGTTGTTTTCATTGAACATGACGGTTTCCCATAACTCTAGCAAGAACAAAATGATGTGTGTTGGAGGCTCACAAGAAATGGATATTTTTCTATTGAAATATGTTTCTGCTGTGATGAATATGATGATTTTTTTTTTCAGTTTTAAGAATATAAGCGGGATCAATGCAACTGAAACAAACACAGAAGTAACAAATTTTGTGTGTAGTAATGTGTATACCCCAGCAAGTTATTTAACAGGTCACTTATTCCCAGCTGTACAAGATCATTGTCTTGATTCAGTAAGACCCCTGCAGACAGAGCTATAAGGAAGATATATTTACTTACACATGCAATGACTTACAGTTTGGTCATACAGTCATAATACTGGATTTGTTTAAAGTGCTTGCTTGTCATAGTTCAAATCACACATTTCTAGTCTTTTTTGACATTGCCTGACTTAAATGCATTTTATATTGCATAGACCTTAAATGACTTAGATGTCTGACAAGTCATGACTTTAAACAAATCTACGTTACTTAGATTATAATGACTATAATCATTCATTCTTTCTCCATTTGTCTGCTTAATCTAATTCAGGGTCATGGAACAACCATTTTTCTTATTTAATATGACTCCAAAGGTTACTTTAAAGATCAGAGGTGGGAGGGGGCAGAGCAGACTCCGTCTCATCTGGTGGAACAGGAGAGCTGCAAAGCAGTGGTTCTATTTTACCAATGTTGTCAGTCGGGATGATATGTTATAGACTGTCAGGTGGTCTTTGGTAAGCCTGACTGCAATATAATCATGTAAATAAATTGAAATGGTACATAGAGCTTTGGGTTAGGTGTTTATATAAACACATATCTGTATACAGTAGATGTACTTATGGAATATGTTGTTTGCCTGCATCCCTATGCATTTATGACTTCCAACTTAGGATGGTGGGCCTGGCATATGTTTCTCCTCAGTCTCAGTGTGTTCTGCTTGACAGATGTTTGCATGTGAAACCACATAAATGTAGCGATTGTTTGTGCTGGTAAAGGCAAAGATGGAGGACAGTGGAAGCAGCAGATGTAGGGGCAAAGATGGAGGTCACTGGAAGCCGCAAATGTAGAGGCATTGTCGATGGGGAGAACTCTGACATGCTACAGCTACAGGGCAGTAAGAGAGGGGAGAGAGATGAGGTTAGTCATGGATGGCATTAAGAATGGCATGTGCCAGCAGCCATTGTTTGTAAGAAAACCAGAATTTAGACATGATGGGGACAAATGATGGGTTAACATCAACCAGGTGTGTACTCAAGCGTGTTACACTTCATAGACAGACATGTCCAGAATAGTTTTGTGTGTACTTACCACATATAAGCAATGCTACTGCTTCTGGTTTTAACAAGTATACAGTTCCATGAGTTGATAAAGTTTTTATTTTATTACTTAATGTCATATAATACAGAGACATAAATACTGGTATACAATATAAGTCTTTTGACTGCATTTTTGAGAGGCATTTATATTTGTACCAGTCATGGCAGGACTGTTTGACAATCTAGCCCACGTGAAACTTTTATTAGGATTTTGACTATTGTGCATATTGTGCATGCTTAACCTCTGATTAAGATTATCATAAAATCTTAAGTAATTTACAGTTTGGAGGCTTCATAGTCATTATGCGATGACCAGACTGAGGACAGTTGTTATTATCAGATGACATGTATGTTTACCCAGGACTGATTTCCCTGTCTGGGCAATGTGACCACCATATATTACATAGAGGTTTGGGGGCACAGCCTTTTTACTGACTCCAACATTCTTGTTCTGCCATCATTGCTTTCCTTACCACTCAAAAGGCAGCCCTTCTGCTACTGACAGATAAAAACATCTTCTTTTTGAATGGTTCCCATCTTAGTTGAAATGAGTTATTTTTCAATCATTGACAGAAAACAGAAAATGCGTGACCCTTAATAAACACTAATGGTCTACAGTAACTAGTAAAGGCTGTTTCCCCATCATCATTGCCAAAGTATCATTCCCTCTGGAATGAAGATCCTCAGTTTTCTGCGGAAGCTAGAGAAAAGTAGTATAACTTTGATCCTAGATTTACTTTCATGCCTTTAAACAAGGCCAGCCTTTGGTCAGCTGGTCACCTAGGCAAAAGGTCTACCCAGCGCCCCCCCCAGCACCACTTGGTGCCCCCATCTTGATCTACCTACACTATCCAGATTACTGGAAAAGCCACCCTGCTAGGACGGTGCCCTAGGTGGCTGTCTCTCTAGTTGGCCTATGCCTAAAGCTGACTATGCCTTTGAAGCCAGTAGGCATAAATGAGGCTCTGATCAATGGAGAAAGTTTATCTTTCCACCAAGGATAAAGAAAAATTGATGAGAAATACCTCAGATGGCTAACTGAACCACTTCTGCACTACCTTTCCAACATAAGCCATGGCAGTCTAAAAACACATGCAGCTGTGAAATCTCTGCATTTTTTTTTTGTGAAATCTGTACACTTTTTGTGAAATGTGTACATATTTTTCTTCTGGGAGTTTTACCCCCATTCCTACCAGTGATCAGGCCCCTGTAGGCCTCAGGCCTACTCATCTGCCATCACACCAAGTCTGAGGTAGTGGTGATATCTGACTGGAAGGGGCTATCATGCTGGGAGTCATGGGGGTTGTTCATTGCTCTGTATTGTATCTTTCTTTGGATACTTGCTAGTTCAGCAGGTCCCTTCATCCCAGCAGTCCGAGGCTCTGGTTTCACTATCCCAAACCTGGTCCACCTACCATGCTGGAAAACCTGTCTTAATGCCCCTCCTTCCTACCTTTTGCATCATCTGTGATACAGAGTGTATGTATGGATTTTCTGTTAATCCCTAACCCTTCCCCATGACAGTCTAAAGTTTTCATGGAATTAGAAATCTGTCCAAATGTTTTTTCAAAATCGCAAATATGGCTGTTGACTAGTGCACAGTTTTGTGTTCACAGATGGCATGAATTGTTTTACTTTGTGGTAGGACACCAGCTTCTGCAAGTTGTTAATCAGTGCTGAACTTCCTTCCCACTTCAGAAGATAAGTAAGCCAATAGTAGATACCAACTCCCATCTTTCCTAACTGGCTCCTCCAACATCTGGAGAAATATCTGACCCTGGGTCATCTGGGTCGCAGTCAATATTGCATCCCTTATCTGTAACCTGTGAGGTACCCCAGGCTGCTTACTGTTTTGTCTGACAAACTGAACCATCTGTCAGTTTTTTAGTTGGACTTCTCATTAAACATTTCAGTCCACTCCATAACTTACTAGAAGCAATAGGTTGCAGTCACCCCTTGTCCCCCCACTTTATTTTTATGCTCCTGCTCAGTAAACAGTTTTTGCCAGTGGCAGTGTTTTTGTACAGGTGATTGTGTCCGAGACATAATCCTCATTTTCACTCAATTATTACGGCACTGTGATAAATGAAATTGCACATGTGTGATTAGTTTATGCAGTTCTGTCCAAGTGTCATTAAATTTTATTTTTCATTTATTTATTTTGCTTTTGTTTACCGGATTTGTCTGACTAGGTTTTTCAGTGGTGGCTCAGGGAGAAAAACTCCAGTGGACATTAAATAACATACATTAAAAATAACACATACATTTGCTAATTAGTTTACATTCATATGAAAAAAAGGAAGCTATTACAGTTTATTACAATATAAGATATATGTATCCATTTAGTAGGTATTGAACCTTGAGCATTTTTACAGGTATATTAATGGGTTTGTCAAGCAAATAACAGGTCTTGTAATTAGTGATTAGAAATTCAAAGAAACAGAAGTGAGAGAAGGAACTAAGTAGGGCAAAAAATCTTAATACTGTTTTTAAAAGCTGGAGTATTAATATGGTTTACAGACAATTATATATGGCCATCATAAGGTTTTCTATTACAAGCATATAGGTGGGAGGTGAGCAGTGTCACATAATTATGTATATGGCTGGGAGATGCTAGTAAACCTATTCAGGTATTATTAAAGACTGGTTGTGGGGCGTAGGATTCTGAGTGAAGAGGACGGTTTGATGCTATGGCAAGCTGAAGATTACAGTGGCATTTATCCTGGAGATATCCACAAACAGATTCATCAGTGTCATGGGTGAAGCTGCAGTTATGTTTTAAATGAGTTAACATTCGAATTGTATTCCAGTGGTAGTAGCTTATAGTTCCATAGTTTAGCTACACTACTTGTCTAGAAAGTCGCCTGCAGCATTAGATGATTTGGTTATAGTGACTAGTGATTTTTCTCCAGGGCATACAGTTATATTGGGGGAGCAGTGTTATATTAAGTTGTTAAGGGCTGGTCCATTTTTTGGCGTGTATTGAAATATGTTTATTGTAGTTAGCTGATAAAGAGCTCAGTGATATAGTAGTTCAAGTCAGTTCAGTTCTTTCAATGCTAGCAGTGATGTGTTCTGTTGTTATAATTTACAACAAATTTGACTTTTTTTATTATAGCATTGCTCAAGTTTAAACAATTGTTGAGACTTGAAGGTTACTGAAGATTGGGGTAGCATAGAGGAGAAATGGCAGTAAGAAAGAAGAGGCTAGCTATATCAGTAGGGTAGGTTTTTAATCTGTATAATGTACCTAGTTTTTGATGATTTTTTTAGCCACCTATAAGGACATTGTAGTTGAATTTCAGCTGATCATCTATGGCGACACACTATAATTTTGCGGTGTGTTTTATTTGTTCTGTCATGATGTTGTAGACAGAGGTGATAGTGAATAGTATTGTTTTAGTAGAGATGTGTTTTGGGGTAATGGCAGAATTTTTTTATGGTTTAGAAGTAGTCGTGAATTATTTAGCCATATTTCCATCAATACATGGGACTGTTTTGTAAGTTCTTAGAGTATAGAAAAAAAATGGCAAAGCAGATTAGGGTCAAATCACCAAGCAAGTCAAATCCTGTCAGCTAATAAATGTTAACTTCTGCCTTCTACTCACATTGTGCTGGTGATATTTTGACAGTTCCTTTTCTCAGGATCATCCTGTTTTAATTAAGTACCATTAACTCCAGGAAGAAAGAGTCAGGGGTAGAGGAGGCGCAGAGATAGAACACAGAGGGTAATTGGCTAGGCTTAAAATGGCCCACAAAGGCAGTTAGTCTAGTACTAATCTATGAACCTATCCATTCAGAATTCATTCAATGTCTTCTGCATTTTTGGCATAAACTATATATACGTTTTATGCTCAGACCTTGTAACTGTCCAGATTTGTGCAGAATGTCCAGATTTATGCCTCATATTTTTGGTCTGTTCCTCATACAATTTGTGGCTTTCTGGCAAATCATTCAGGATTGAAGTCACTAAATAATGACAGACATTTGAGTTTCAGACTTTGTGTCTTTCAGAAAATGCATGTTAGTGCAACACCTGTTATTTTAGCAATGTTATAAGCTTATAAATGCAATAATTAATTTCTGAACCATGTGTAGGCTAATATCAAGCCATCTGCCAGGCAGAGATATAGACTGGCCTCTTTCTTTATTCCTATTGCCTCACCCATGTGGACCCAGGCATTCCTCATATCCTAGACCCCCACCCCGTATTTTGGCTTTCTTCATATTTCTAATGTGAAGAGGTTGAGAGGTATGATTATGCTTTACTTTGTAATTCCAGATAAAATTAAAAAGCAAACATTTTAAATGGCTTGTCCCCTGAATCTGCTTTTACTGCACTGATGCATCAAGCCTGATCGTGTTTTCTTACTGGAAGCACTTACTTTGAGGACTTTTGAGGATTTCCAACCTCCAGTTTATGATTCTACCACTAACTACCCCTGATTCCTGAGTGTGTGTGTGTGTGTGTGTGTGTGTGTGTGTGTGTGTGTGTGTGTGTGTGTGTGTGTGTGTGTGAATTTGTGCAACTGATCCTATTAAACTGATTAATTATGCCAGTAGTTATAAATACTAGCAGTAATTTGTGTGTTTGCATGAATAACAAGAAAACTATGTGAGGCACATGTTACCGCATAGTGTCATCTGAGACTGTGAAATAAAATGAGCAAAATTGCCACTAATACTTGACACCTGTCTGCTGTATTAAGTGTTGTCTGTACGTAATATTGAAGCCATAAGCAACATTTCTATATTTATTTAACTGTATCAAAAAACAAATTAAATACAACTGGTTTGCTGGATATCATCAGATAATTGATAACTTTATGAACAACTCTGTTTCTGGTACTATGATTATAACAGTTTAAAAGTTACAGTCATATAACAGTTTATAATATTCTTGCTGCATTGTATCAAAAATATATTTCTGTGTTCAGAAAGAAACATAAATTCGGAAAGCCCCCTCCTCATCCTTACTCATGTGTGCCAGTCCTATCCCCTGCCCCAGCCCCTTAACCTAACCCTGCATATTACCTTACAAAAAAAACCATTCCCTAATAGTAACACTATTCAAAGTATGTCTGGAGTTATACTAAGAGTGTTTTAAGCTGCCTGATCAGAAAGGCAGAACATTTATTGTACTTTCTGAAGGGTATCATGTCAAGAACTTCACTGATCAATTAAAGTAAGTTCCGATATGCTGACGTCAGCGTAATTATTGTTGATTATTCTGTACACTGAGGTATTTATTTGTTTTTGTGATATATATAATATTAGTACTATAAATATTCTATGCAGTGAGAAAGAAATGAGTGCAGCATATCACCCCAAGTCATTCGCATTCTCTAAAAGAACAAGGATTATCTCTTCTCATCAGTATGTTCTCTGTGAAGTCCTGGTCAATAGTTGAAATGTAGCTACTTTTAGGAAAACACTTCACTTCAAAATCAGTACACAGTGCAGAATGGCCCATTATATTGTCAAGGCTCTGCATAAATTTACATTAGCAGTAAGGATGAAATCCAGCATTTCTCCAGAAAACAGGTACCTAATCAGTAACTGGATGAGAGCTATGTTTAAATGTCTATTACAAGCATATATGAGATATAAATAGGAGACATACTTATAGCCAATATCTTGCCAACCCCGGTCCTCCTGGTGAAAACGCTGCATGCTCCTCATGTCTGCTGCACACTCTGGGAATGTTCGGCAAGGTTTGCTTGGCTCATAGGTATGATGTATGTAAACAAATCCCAATGGCAGCTTTAGAGGTGTTGGTGTTCCTATGAAAGGCTTGGCTTCCCACATACAGCGAGGAATAATTGCTGGGCATTCTGCAGAACACACAAAATATATGAGTCTGGATTATTTATAAACTAAACATGAGAAAACACATTAATTTTTACACAGAAAGAATTGCAAAATTGGCTTTTGAGTTCATCATTAATGAAATTATTTCTTCCACAAAGCCAAATAAATTGTGTAACTTTCTTCACTGCATGCCAGTAATTTTGCTTGAAGGGACAAAGAATCAGGAGGGTCACCTCCCAGAGGTGCTAAGGCATTATTGGTTCAATGTTGGACTTAGAAAGTGAACTGCACGTCTCATTCATGGATGCCTTGTCTTGATTTTTTTCTCAATACTCTGTAAGACTATGTGCATGAGAGTCCAGAAGCCCAAATGTGGAATGAAACATACACACATCTGCCTACCTACATAACTACCTTCTGAGTTTTTACTTCATGGCAGTGAAATCATTAAATGGAATAACTCCATGTATACCACTTAATAAAGTAGACCAATCTTTCAGCTTATTTTTCCCTTCCAATAGCCCAACACGAAATTGAATCATTTTTTGAATACAGGAAGCCATTTTATAGAGAATAATGGAGTCAGGAGCCCCACACATCTTCCGTTCATTTCATAGGTTCATAGGTAAGTACCAGGCTAGCTGCCCTTGCAGGCTATTTTATGCCTAGCGAGTTTCCCTTCAAAAGTGAGAATCAAAACCTGTATCTTGTATTTGTGAGGCAAACACCTAAACCATTACACTAATCTTTCTATCTGTCCTGTTGTTACTGGAGAATGTCGTATCTTTAATTTATTGAAAGTGCTGTCTTATTTATAATGTACATCAAATGTTTCTGTATTTCTGACTGCAATCACTGACATCACTTTTTATTACAAACATCTTCTAGTACAGTGATATATATAAAAGTGACAATGAATGGATTCATAATGACTTGCTGAAAGCAATTTCAGCGAGTCACAGTCCTTCAAAATGAAGAAAACCAGATTCAGTAAACTTAAACAAAGATTTTTTTGCAAAGAGGTAAGCATCTCTTCATCACTTTTGTTGTAGAATCTCCCCACACCCTTAATGATCACAAAACAGTGAGTAAATGACAATGTTGTTGTTTTTTTTAATATAGGTTTTCAAGAAATCTTTTCAGAGGCTTGGGACTCACAGAGATTACCCCACATGGTTGACAGTTTCCCTAGTGAACATATTTCTGATGTGGATTTTTTTATTCTGCACTAACTCTCTTCACAGAACTGGTCATATGCTCTGTTATTCTAAATACCTTCAGGGTTAACCAGAAATGTATAAGCACTTTGTTCTAAATGATCTTCTAAAGAAAATGGACTTAGAAATAGGATTGAGTTACCCAAATGTAGTTCTCTCAGTCATATAACAAAGTGTGTGTGTGTGTGTGTGTGTGTGTGTGTGTGTGTGTGTGTGTGTGTGTACACGCACACACACACACACACACACACACACACACACACACACACAGTGTAGCAGGTTTCATTGTGTTAGAGCCTCACACAGAAATGCCCTGGTGAATGTATGACAGACCCATTCCGGTGTCTTCTATAGCCTCACAGAGAAGTGCCCTGGTGAATGTATGACAGACCCATTCCGGTGTCTTCCATAGCCTCACACAGAAATGCCCTGTTGAATGCATGACAGACCCCTTCAGGTGTCTTCCATAGCCTCACACAGAAATGCCCTAGTGAATGCGTGACAGACCCCTTCAGGTGTCTATCGTAGCCTCAGACAGAAGTGCCCTGGTGAATGCGTGACAGACCCCTTCAGGTGTCTATCGTAGCCTCAGACAGAAGTGCCCTGGTGAATGTATGACAGACCCCTTCCAGTGTCTTCCATCCTTGTACTGGGTGCTTTGTGATGGCAGGTAATGAATAGTCTTAAGAACATTATGAGGAGACCTGATGCTGATGATGTGAAGCCATGGAGGGAAAAAGGAGATGGAAAACAAAAGCATACAAGTTACAAAAAGCTAATTATAATTATTAATTAAGTGATTAACAGACTAAAATAGATGTAATCCACTAAGAGGATAATGAATACATAGCAAAGACAAGTGCTTGTGGAAATCATAGTCTTTAAATAATCTGGAATGAAAACAAAGCAGAAACATAAAGACTTAATGAGAATATCCAAAGCATTTACACTCATATACCAATGTAAAATGCTCTTCCAGTTCACTTTTTAACTCTTTCGGTATTATGTTCATTATCAACTTCTGTTCGGAGCTGATTCCAGTAAGCCAAGGGTATCTAGGAAAACATTTTTTTTTTCCTAAAAGCAAGGTCAAAAAGCTATCTTGTTAGTAAATTCCCTTTCTTTATGTGCTGTGTTACAGCAGTGAGGATTCTTAGCAGTAAATCTAGCAGCCAGAAGAAGGCAGCATTCCACACTGAGATCTTTGAAATCCATATGTATGTATGTTTTGTGAGTCAGCCTAAGAAGAAGAGTGGTGGAAGAGAGGAAATTAAAACTTAAAATGTAGGAGGGGAGATATCATAAAAAGGAAATGTAGTATTAACTTATGTTTTGTTTCTAAACTAATGCAAACAAGTCTGAAGTCTCACAACATTGGAATAAGTGATAAAACCTGTTGTTAGTTTCCCATTCAGTTTAAAGAGTTTATTTACTTTTAGTTTGCCAAATAGCATCTGAAGGGTTTAAATAAAATCTATAAAAATCTGTTTTATCTTAGAGTCACAATTTATAAATGAGAATCTGACAAGAGTGTCAACATGGGAATAAGTATTGTCATATATAACATATCAAAGCATTTGTACAACTATGAAAAGAGTTCTCTTAACTGAAAAGATTATTGGGGGTAAATTTTGGAAGGGTTATCAGTATCCTCAAGAGAGGAGAACACAGATCACAGACTGCACACATGTGCAGGGCTAGCCACTAAACGATGTAAAATGTGGCTCTAGGTCATTCGGTCATGTTGACTAATGTCACCAATTGGCATGGGTATTTGCCAGTGTTAAGTGTGTTGAAGACCCGGCCTACTTAGACCTATGCCAAGGACCCATGCTTACAGTGAGAGGGGTGTGTGGCCCTATTGGCCGTCATGCGCCTGTCATAAAGCCCTGCAGCCCTGGGTCAATAAACTACTGGCCAGCCACTGACCATTTACTCAGCCTGGATCACATGAGATAGCTCTGTTGGAAGAAAGCTAGACATAAAAACAACCTGCCAAACATGAACTAAAAATTGCTACACTCAATGTAGGTTCACTGACAGAATGGAGCCTGGATGTGGATGACATGATGGTAATAAGGAGGCTAAACATCCTATGTATCCAAAAGATAAGATGGAAAGGCAGTGCAGCAAAGCCACACAGCTTGGGATCTAGAGTTTACTACTCACGAGCAGGACAGTCTAGAAATGGTGTCGGAATTGTAGTGAGAGATGCTTCAGAAAGTAGTGAGGGATGTCATCAGAATTAGTGACAAACCCGTGGCAATCAGACTCCAACCTAATGATAGGGCAGTATTCAAAACATCAGCCTATATCCCACAGCAGGATTGTGATAGTGAAGAGAGGAGTGCATTCAGACAGCAGTTGCAGGGCCTACTAGATAAAGCAGGACAACATGAATTGGTATTGATAATGTGTGACTTGAATGCACATATCAGGACAGACAGAACAGGATATGAGGACTGCCTGGGTCCACATGGGTGAGGCAATAGGAATAAAGAAGGGGAGGCCAGTCTATATCTCTGTTTGGCAGATGGCTTGATATTAGCTTACACATGGTTCAGAAAGAAATACAGTCACAAGATCACATACAAGAGTGGCCAATATGCAGCTCAGGTAGACTTCCTCCTAGTAAGGAAAGGGCACTGGGACAGAATCAGTGATTGCAAAGTCATCCCCAGTAAAACAGGCGACACACAGCATAAACCACTCATTGCCAAAATCAGTTGCAAGCAGTAGCCAGAGATGGCACTAATGTCAACAGAGACCAGGCTAAAGATCTGGAAGTTGACTGGAGAGAAAGCACAACAGTTCTAGGAATTACTCGCGGCTCTAGCACCCCAAGAAGAGGAGGAAATAGGGGGAGTTGATGAAGAATGACAGCACCTCAAATCAGCATGTCTGAGAACTGCAAAACAAGATTTGTGGCCAAGCCAGGTATGGAAATAAGTTACATAAGGAAAGCTGGTGGTGAAATGCAGAAGTCTAGAAAGTCATCAGATGTAAGAAGGAGAGCTGAAAAAAGTGGGAGATAGAAAATATGGACTAGGCTAGGAAGGAATATTGATTGACTAACAAAAAAGCTAGGAAAGGAGTTGTAATTATCAAAGAACAAGGCATCAGAGATACTCTACCAGCTTCTGGAAGGTGACTCAGTAGGTGGCACATAGAAACTATATCAGGTTGCAAGGCAAAGACAGAAAGATAAAGAAGATAGTCAGATACCGTTCATAAGGGTTGCCAGTAAGAATGTGCTCACCAGTCCACAGGACATCAAAGACAGATGGAAGAAGTACTTCCAGCAGCTTCTGAATGAAGAAAACCCCACAGAAGCTGTACTGCCCCAGACACAGCATACAATGAGAGAAGAAGAATGAGCAGCACTAAGAAAAATGATGTTAAGGGAAGCAGCAGGCTCAGATGAGGTCAAAGCAGATATGATAAAGATGCTGGGTGAGATGGAGAAAAATGGCTCCTGAGGATACTCCTAGCAGTGTGGAGAAAAAGTAGATTCCCTGATGACTGGAGAATAAGCGTATTCATGCCATTGTTCAAGAATAAAGGAGACATTCACAACTGTGGACAGTACAGAGCTATCAGAGTTCTGTCACATTGTATGAAAGTTCTCATGAGGGTGATTAATAAATGGATATGCCAAGTAGTAGCAGGTAAGGTTGGAGATGAGCAGTTTGGATTCAGATCAGGATATAGCACAAGTGACCCAGTGTTTGCAGTGAGACAGATAATTGAGAAGAAGCTAGAGATGAGGAAAGAGTCCAACTGAGCATTCTTAGACTTCGAGAAGGAATATGACAAGATCCCAAGAAAGCTGATTGTGCAGTCCTGCAGTGATTCCCACAGACATTGGTAGAACTAGTGTAGGCTATGTACAAGGACCCAAAGACTCAAGTACAGTGTTCAGTCTCACAGGGGTTTCCATTGGGAGTGGGTATGCACCACGGTTCAGCTCTGAGCCCTCTGCTGTTCATACTGGTGATGGACTACATTAGTAAACAGGTTGTAGGGGATAGATCAACAAAGCTACTCTATGAGGACAATGTGGCATAATGAAGACTCTAAGCAAGAATTTCAGCAAAAGATAGTGGAATTAACTGAAAAACTGAAGGCACATGGGATGAAACTAAGTAAAGATAAGATAGTGGTAATGGCAGCAAATGGGGAAAATCAGAAAAAGCTGAGAACTAAGATAGAAGGGAAGATAGTGGAACAAATTAACAGAGTCAAGTATCTGGGAGGGTTGGTTGAGGAGAAAGGAAGTCTGAATGAAGAGTTCAAAGCTAGGATCAGAGGGACTGCAGTCAACTGGCATAGAGTGTCAGGTGTAGTGTATGACAGAATAATGCAAACAAGCTGAAAAGTAAGGAGTACAAAATGATTTCTGCCAGTAGTACTGTAATGTACAAAAACTGGGCAGTAAAGGCACAGCAGTTGAGGAAGCTAGAGGTGATGGAAATGAAGTGCCTGAGATGGGTAGTAGGGTGCACACTGTGGGACAAACAAAGAAATGAGGACATAAGAGCAGAAGCCAAAGTCGCTCCAATTGCAGAAAAGATCCAAGAAAATGGATTACAGTGGTTCGGGCACCTGTGCAAAAAGGCAGAAGACAATCTAGTAAAGAGCATTTGGGAAAGACAGGAAGAAGACAAGAGGAAAGAAGGGCATCCAACAAAGAGGTTGATGGATTGTGTGAGAGAAGATCTACGACATGCAGGCATGAATGTCGAAGAAGGCAGGCGTGTGGCACTGAATCCAGAGAAATGACAAAAGTTAACACGGCACCCAACACCATGTAAAAAATGGGGAAAAGGGAGTTGATAATGATGATGATGATTTTAAAGGGTTACTCTCTATGCATTTTAATTTTTTATTTTCTCTCCTCAGTTAGTCAAAGACCATAGTTCAGTATGGATGCTGAAAAATACATCACACTTAAATCTTATTCTTCCTTAGCATTTGTGACATTGTGAGGTATTGCCAGCTGTACTAGGAGAAGTGTGACAGTGCATGTGTGGCATATGCCAGCATGGCTGGCTGACGTTTTGTAAATAATTTTGTCATTTGACTGTCACATTAATTTGTACAGATGCTTGTATGAAAAATGTTTGTAAAGGTTGCTTATGTTAAAAATGCTACAATAGAATCTTAACAGAGTTCTGAATGTGAACTGTGCTAGAATCAGGTGACTAGATGTGATGTCATTTTATAACCAGATGAAGGTTGGAACTATGGCAGCAGTTATTTTTTGTTTTTATTTTTCTTTGGAATCTGATATAAAACATTTATGTCAGTTATCACAGTAGAAATAGTTGTTCATTTGTTCAGTTGTTAGTTGTACAGTTCTCTGCGTGGAGTATCTCATCTTGCCTTATGAAAATGAGCATCTCAGCAGTACATCTTGCCTTGCGATATTAAGTGAATTAACTAGGGACAGTTTCCCTCTAGTTTAGTTCAGAAAAGTACTGTGAGATTCATTTAGTATTTCTTTTTCTGCATGTGATATTCTATCCAACTGTGTTATTTTATATTTCCTGTGTCTGAAAACTCTGTTTATTGTAACTAAATATTAATTATTTTCCTGGTTTATATTTTTGTTATCCATTATTAAATATTTTATACTTTTTCATTGTGGATGGTTTTTAATGAATATTTTTAATATCTTGAGAGTACCTGTACTTATTTCAGTGTCACTGTGGCCACTCCGAAAAGCCTTACTGCTTTGGTCACACTCTACTATTTATATCAGTATTAATTTGACATAGTATAATTGGTTATCACTTCTAAGAGCCTTACAGTATTTGGCTGTTGGCAGCTACCCTGTAATATGGAGAGAGGGGGGACACAGCTGGTGAATCTGTGTCAGCCTTTCCCAGGTGTGAATGTGTGTGAAAATCAGATATTCAAGTTTGTGTGCCAGATACTTGGAACTGGGACACAATGCTCCAAGGTGGGTCTTGTTTAGGATCTGAAGAGACAGAGAGTCCAGTCCCAGTGGAGCATGCTCCCTCTGTGTTCTTAGGGGAAACTGTGTTGAATGCAGAGAGCTGTATTTGAAATACTGTGTAAATCCATTCCTGTTCTTAGTGACCAATTCTTACCTGTGTCATTGCTGAGGATTGGGGCTCCTTGATTACTGGCCTGGGCTAAAGAGGGGCCGTCACAGTGTTCATCATAGTATATAATTGTATCTATCCATCCACAGCCCCTTTTTCTCATTTTTACACATGGGGTAGGTGTGTCACTTTAACATTGACAATCTTCTAGAGACAATATTCACACTATAACTAGAAGTATGTTATCAAAGACTTAGGTGTAGTATATACATTTCTTTTTGTTCTACCACCTCATAAACTGGTTAATAGCACGGTAATAACATTTGCTCTAAATAAGTCAAATATTACTTACCTAGATAAACTCTTTGAAACTCCTCCATGTCTTTTTCAGAAATCAGATCTATGATGTTATTATCAGATGGCTGAAAGACTGGATCCTGGCTGAGATGTTTGTACAAATAAAGTGAGTTTTTAACTTGTTCCCTCATATCATAATTCCTGATGAAGTGGGCAAAATTTTGTTGTCTGAAGTTGCTTTTTAGTTGAGCCTGACCAGTTTGACCATTTTCATTATAGTATTCTCTCATTACAGAACTTATTTTGAGTGCGTGATCTTTGTTTTCTGAGAGATAATTTCCAAGTATGACTCCATCAAACCCTCCATTGACAAATGCATCAGTAAAACTGGGTGAGACCTCCAACAATGTAAACACATTAGGATATGAGATATTATTCCAACAGCCATGTGACCCCAGAGCTGCAGTGCTCTGATTAATATGTGACAAAAGATAAGACAAACCTAAATCCTTTGTTAGTGTTGCAGAAAGTATGTTGTCAACAGTGCCTGCAAGATCTTGATTGATGACACTGAGTGGCATATTTGTTTGTCTTTTCAATCCAGCTGCCAGTCCAAGTATGAGTGGGCTTGTAGCAACACTGGTGCCATCTCGGGTGAGGACAACACCATACTCACTTGTGGATTTGACTTCATGCTGCATAACGTATTTCAGAAACTCAGTTTGTTCTTTGGTTAGGAAAGACAGTTCAGCATCTGAAACTAATACATCACCTAGAAGGTGTTGATAATATGCATTGTCTTGCTTTCCAATTTTCCTCAACAGCTCTGTAATTTTGACAGCACTAGACACTAGCAGCTTGTTTTCTATTTCTTCAATGACATGAATAACTTGACTGATATGGAATGGAATGGAAACTGAAAAAGAAGAGAGACAAATGCAGGTAAATATTTCTTACAAGGAAAGTGACTGAAATGTTTTTGAAAGTAAAAAATGAAATACAGTAATGTGAATTCTGTAAATTCCGTTATAACGTTGCCTAACCCAACTACTGGCTAATAAAAAGACAGCTTACACATTGGTTTCTGTCATTTTGCAATATTTAAGTGGCTGGTTATTTTACAAAAGTATACCATTCAGAGGCATCTTTGGTCCACTACAAGATAAAGAAACGACAACTGAAAAATGATTTCTGCCGAGTGGCGCATATTTTATCTGCATTGAAAGCAAAGTTTCCTCAGTCAATTTCTAATAATGCATATCTAATTGCCAAAAGCAACTTAAAAGTATACCATCCAGGGACTACTTATTGAAGTCCACTGCAAGCTAATAAAAAGATAACAGAAAATATATTTTTTATTTCATTTGGTAATGCTTAAGTGGCTTGCACTTTTATCAGTCTTAGCAGTAGGATTTCTTTATTTGCAATAATACCAAACTACACTGTCAAACATAATATATAGGTATATGTAGCCTAGTACTTACCTATGAACCATTCAGGGCTTCTAATTTAAATCTAGATTTTTCTGTTAGCTCTAGCTTAAATGCCAGAGTAATTAAAAATGTAGGAGTTCCAGTACAACGTTTATGAAAGTGTTACTTGAAGAAAAGGAGGAGATGAGGTTTAGTTACCTATTTATCTGTGCAGTGTTTCAATGAACCTTCTGCCTGATAACATTACAGGTCAGCAAACAAACAAACAAAAAGTGAAAGGGAATGGGTAAGCCCCTGCAATTTAAGGAACTAGAAGGAATATGTAGCCAAAGTCAAATAAACGAACAGCATTTCTACAAGCAACATACTTGAAAAAATAAGAATGGTCTTATTGCCAGTAAACATTTGAAATTATGACACTTTCTTTGCATTAAATTAAAAAAAGAAATTTTGAAGGACACTGTATTTATGTGAGAGAGAAAAAGTACAAAAGTAACTTAACCTGAGACATTACTAGCTACAGCTTTCAGTATATTCAGTTTGACTAACTTTAAAGGAGTTAAACATAATCTTTGCACAGCTGCAATATAAAACCACATAAAGAGAATAACATTTTGTCAGACCTACATTTTAGTTCAAGGCTCCAAAGCTCCCCCCCAGCTGTAAGCAGTGATCTTTCCACTAATCTGCCGTGTTTCTCTTTTAGGTAGCCTGACCCTGAAATTAGTAAATTGTTTAGCAGAGAGCTTGGAGGGGGCAGTTTTCAACATTAGATGTATGGGGGTACAGCAAGTCTACATAAATCTCTTTTAAAGTTTATTGTTTGTGTGACGATAGAGTTACTGCCAGCCATGCTAGGAGAAGTAGGGCAGTGGATGTATAACATATGCCAGCACAGCTAGCTGGAATTTTGTAAAGAATTATGTTATTTGACTATCAAACTGATTTGTACAGATGCTTATGTTGAAAATGTATTAGTAAAGTTGCTGTGTTAAAAATTATCTACAGTGTACCCCGCTGGAATGAAAAGAAATGTATGTCTATTATTATAACTGAATTAAATGTATATGTTTTAATGGAGGATACTGGAAGAGAAGAGGTTAATCTCAAACTTAAAAATAGTTGAAATTAAATTAGGTCATAAAGATTGTATCTTAACAGTTGTGGTTGCAGCCAGAGACAAAATATCTGGGAAAACAAGTATTAGGAATCCTTTTTGTATTGTCTCTAGCAGGCAGCTAATTACTACTTTGGAAGGCTAGAGGTTTGAAATTGTTTTATGACTTCCAGGAGCAGCAGCAGATCTGAGCAAAGTTATATCTGTGTGTATGGTAGCACAAAGGTCCTAAATCTTGACAGCTACTAGCAATGGGGGTTGTATGGCAACTAGAAGTCAGATAACCAGATTTATGTGATGTCATTATGTACAGAAATAATGTTTTAAAATTAGAGGAGACTGAAGTCTCAGGAGCAGTCTGTTCATGGAATATGACAAAGGAGGAAGACAACTCACCCACTTCATCTTTCTTTGTGCTAGTTAGTGACCAGGGACTAGCACTCTTTAGATTAGTCAGGAAATTATAGTGAGTATAGTTAAGTAGTGTTTTTCTATAACTGTGTATCTTTCCTGCTGTATTACTTTTAATATTTCCTGTGATTGAAACTCTGTTGTTTACTGTAAATAGATATTTAGTATGTTCATGTTCTTTTATTATTTCTTATTAAATATATTTAAACTTCTCATTGTGGCTGGTCCTTTTAGAAATATATTTAATTTTTTAGAGTATTTGCATATATTTATTTGGTCATAACTTTGGCCATTCCTGAAAGCCTTGCTGTTTGGTCAACATTACCATTTGTATTAACTTCACTCAGTATAATTGGATACCCTTTTAAGAACCTTATAGTAACTGACTGGTTGCAGTGAAACTACCATATAGTCTGGACAGAAGGTGGCATAGCTAGTAAATCTGTGCCAGCTTTTCCCAGGTCTTTGTGTATGAAAATTAAATCTCAAAGAATGTGTGCATCAGCTACTTGGAGCAGGGACATGAAGCATTGGTTTCACAGAGAGGGTGCTGGAGGACGTGGTTTGGACACATGGCTGAGGACCTAACCCTACAGCTGTGCCAGTGGGGAGTCTTTTTGGGGGCCTGGAGTGAGACCACTGGCTGTGTGTGTGTGTGCCCTGTATGCTCTTAAGATAAATGGTGCTTGATGCAGAGAGGTCTGCATCTGGAAATACTGAGTGTATCCATTTGTATTCCAAGTGAACGCCCCTCTCCAGTGTCAGTGCTGAGGATTCAGACTCCTTAATTATTGGCCCAGAGTGGGGGCATCACAATTTTCATAATTGCTAATACTCAATTTCACTACTTCAGTGTTCTATATATTTTTTGTGTTGAAGATTTGTTGTCAAACTTAGAGTGATGCAACTTGTTTTAGAATTACATACAGAGTATTCTACTAATGACCATTACTTCCATTTCCATTCATGAAACAACCTTGTTGTGCCTTGGTGTCTTCGTGATTACATTATTGCAATAGCCTTTATGTGGGCTGATTAACAATGAGCTTAACCACCTGCAGCTTGTTAGCCTTATACCATCTGGCCTGGGATACACTTACAGTTTTTGGAGTTTTTTTATTTGCATCATGGTTCAAGTGGTGGTTAAAACTACATGTAGCAGACTATTTTTTTTAATTTAACTCATTATACCCGAGTGATGCCTCCAGCTGTATCTGTAGTTAACTCAAATTGATGCTTCTAGGTGTCAAATGTTACTTGTTCATATTTGCATCAATAATTCCAAAACCATGCTGTGTACAAGTTTTTAAATGATTTCATCTTAAAGCTTACACAGTGGCAAACTCAACTGCATTAATGTTTGACCTCTGTCTATTGCAGGTAAATAGATATTAACTGTTATTGTTATTATATTAATTTATATAGATATAATTTTCACTTTTTTCTAAATATCTCAACAGCCAAGTAATGCAGACAGAGTTCCTTAACCTCATATGAAAGCTCTTAGCTAGATGAATAAAATGCTGCTGACAGTATGTGTATAACTTGAGTGGTTTCTGAGATATTGTACGTTGTTTGCAAAGTATTACAATTGTAATAGCTACTGTGTTTACTGTGACTTATAAAATTCTGTTTAACACCTAGAACCTAAAGAGCATTACTTCTGTAAAAATAGTTACACCTAGAACCTAAAGAGCATTACTTCTGTAAAAATAGTTTGTGCCGAAGAGTTTGCCATTTGCACATTTTTCATAACCCCTATGGTTCCAGAGATACGAACATTTGTTTGAAATGTGAGGACATAATTTGATTCTGTCAAAAGGCTTAGGCTCCGCCCATTGGAAGTTACAGTGCAAACTTCCTGAGCTCCTTTGGAGTGAATGAGTTAAAAATGAGAACAAAAGAAAAATTATAACAAGTAATATAGCTTCTTCTGTACTCTTCTGCTGTCACACAGCAGTAAAATAACTGAGGATGATACATTAGCATTAAAACAGCCACCACTGTGCTGCATAGGGAGGAAGCCGTAACTGTATCCCAGATTACATAGGCACTAAAGAATCCAGGCAATGTGGTAAAAATGAGTGATCAGTGCTGGTTCACCCATCCTGGCGGAAGGAAAGGAGGGAGGCATTGCTCTCAACTCCAGAGTTTTGCCTTATATTTCTGGTCTGCTCCTCATAAAATGTTTTTTTTTTTTTTTTTATGGAAGATCATTGAGGATTGAAGTCACTAAATAATGCCAAACGTTTCAGTTTCAGATTTCATAGCCTTCAGAAAATAAGTATTAACAGAACACCTTTTATTCTAGCAACTTTATAAGTTTCTAAGAGTAATATTTAAAATCCCCCTCCCCATTATTTTTGGCTTTGCCTATATTTCTTGTGATAAGAGGTTGAGAGCTATGGAGGGAGGGAGGAATGGAGGCAGCCTTGCCTGCTACAATGCAGATAATCAAAGCTTTGTCAAGGAGTAGGAAAGATAAGGTTTGAGATACATTACTGCCATGCACCATGTACTGCAGCCAGGGATTAGACACATGCACAACAACATGAGCACAATTCTGGGACTGGTACTGTGAGTGATAACCCCCATCAAGGCTGCCAATGGCCGTGGTGGTTACAGTGTATGTAAATCCCCAGTGAAGCACTCGGTATGTAGTTCCCCAGTGTAAAGGTAATTATAAACCATTCCTGGATTGTCCTTCCCCTGAATGCCCCTTGCCCTGGTCAACGGCATAAGCTAGATCTTCATGTCAAAGGGATAAAATGGGTACTAGTAAAACTGTCTGATAGACAAAGCCATACCAGGGAGAAAAAGACCAAGCAAGAAAATTCAGCAGCAGAAAACTAAAGCAACTCTAAACTGAGCACTTCAACAGTAATATGATATTGGCTCCTGTGTGTAATAACAGTCACAGAAGTTAAAAGAACATAAAAGAATAGATTTGCTTACTTTCTCAGAACAATAATGTAATTGGGGATGACCACAAAAGCAAGAAAAACGGTCAAGGTGAGTATGATCACTTGTTGCAGTAATTTGAATTCTCTTTTTCCTGCAACTCATCTGCATAACATAAACAATGAAACAGTGTGCAGGGAAAAATGTATAGAAAAATGGAAACTACACAATGAATAAGCATCTAAACCAAACATGCTACAAGGCTCAATTTAGTTTCTTAACTGTTTAGTACTTTTATCTGTTTTTTGTTAACATGTTTAGTGAGGCAGTGTGGCAGAGCGTTTAGCATTGTTGCCTCACAGCAAGAGGTTCTCTGGTTCAATTCTTGGCTGGGGTGCCATCATGCAAAGTCTACATGTCCTCCCTGGGTTTTATATTGGTGCTCCAGTTTCCTTACACATTCCAAAGACATGCAATAGGTGGACTGGACACTCTAAATTGTCTGTAGGTGTGTATGCGTGTGGGGGGGTGTGGAATGGAAAAACAATGGCAGCTGGGCTAGCCACCCAGCGGTATAAACACTGACTCAAGATGATGGTCATTGTTAATGTGAGACCCCAACACCATGTTCAAAAATGGGGAAAAACGGAGGTTATAGATTTATCACATGGTCATCTTAAGCCAATGAGAACAAAGTAATCCTAAAACCATTTTTAAGATCCTCTAAAAAACATTATGATCATGTATTTCCTCATTCCCTTATCCCTACCCTGAGCAGCCTATAACTCCTTGTCTCCTTATTCTTATCCATAACAGACCCCTAACCGGGAAAAGCCATAACAGACTATCACTCAATATATCCTTTCTCAATAATCATTCAATAAGACATTGTCCATAATTAGCCATCTCATAGCCATGTTCTTCTACTTTCTTCCACTTCTTAACACATGCACCTATAATATATAACCATTTCTATTCTCTGTAAAGACATCGTTCCTGTACACACAGATGTGACCATTTTCTTAAATAGCTCATAAATTTCTCTTTTTCCCTCTGACACCCCTATCTGCACATCATCTATATGCATGCTCTCAGTATATAGGTCATTTTGTGGACATAAATGTGACAGATGTATTAGCATTAGTTGTTCAAATGGTCATAATATTAAACATTCAGTGGTTAAACAATCAGAACGTTGAACTGGCTTTTTACTGGTTGTCAGTATTTATGAGGAACACATTATCACTCTTTGTCCCCTTTATATTTGTGGATGTAAATGTTATTTCTTGGAATAAATGACCATAACTTTGGCAAATAGAATTTCTGAATTCTAGGCCTTAAATGGCAGGAAACAATTTATGGCAGTAACCACAACCATTATTTCTAGTCAGAAGTGATTTCAGCCATGTCTCTTTCTCTGGTGAATATAGTTCTAGTCCTCTTTCCAAAAGAGGAAAGCAAAAGTAAAAATCTGTTACCCACATTATTAAGCACATCTGGGTTCTGTATTATGTGACGCTCACATGCAACATTAGGAAGTCTGGCTAACTAATTGTTTCCGTAAACAACATACAAGATCTGTGTGTGACCAGGCAGACCTTTTCAAAGTGGTTAGACCATTGTATTGCCCTTTGGTGTGGCTTGTAAAGCAGAACTCTGATGGACACCACCACCATGTAGGTACTTTTTGCAGGAGTTGCTTACAGTATCTAATGCTGCTTTGAACAGTGTCTCAGCCTAGGATGTATGTGAACCTGCAACCTGATCATCTATTCATAAGCTATCTGTCAAATAGGCAAGTACTAGGCTAGCTGCCCTTGCTGGCCATTTTAAGCCTAGCCAATTTCTCTTTTTGTGTTCATCTAGATTGAAGGTAGGCTTTAATAGGACAGTACAGTAGGGAGAGTGTCTGTTGATTGTGATGCTTGATTAGTTTTAGGAATTATGAGAGTCAGCTCACTTGTTTCCTGCTACAAGAGTCCAGTTTTCTGCAGTAAATATAATACAGTTGTGTGAAGTTTTCACTATAACAGTGGGCCTTCAAGGGAGGCACACTTTTTTGAATTTGTTTGTTATGCTTTACTGCTCTTCTGCACATTGTTAATGAAAATTTTTCTAGTTGCTTTGAATAGTGAGTAGGTCCTATAAGGATACAAGACTGCTGTACATTTCTGTGAAGTTTTGAGTCTGTCTTGGTTTTGAAACAGGGAGAGGTTTGAAAGCAAAGAAGCTGTACGCTGTATTGTTCTAGAATTTCAAATCTGGCCTTTACTACAATTGAAATTAGTTGGAATTTTGTTAATAAGCTACGTTTGTGTTTGAATTCATTATTTTTAATAACTTGTTGATTTACATTGTATATTTATTGTTTTTGCTGCTTATAAAATCTAAAATTAATATTTTGGTGTCTTGCAGACTGGTTAATACTAAATTTAGTTGTGTAAAATTTATAAATTTAACTATTAACTTTGTTGAGCAGCCGCAGTGGTGCAGCGGTTAGCATTGCTGCCTCACAGCAAGAGGTTCTCCGGTTCGATCCTCGGCTAGGGTGCCTTCTGTGCGGAGTCAGCATGTCCTCCCTGTGGTCACGTGAGTTTCCTCCGGGTGCTCCGGTTTCCTCCCACATCCCAAAGACATGCTGTAGGTGGATTGGACACTCTAAATTGGCCCTAGGTGTGAGTGTGCATGTGTGTGCCTTCTATGGAAGGTTGGGCGCCGGGCTGGCAACTCGACACCATAAAACTCCACTGCCAATCATGAGCGGACAGGTGATCCACTGTGGTGACCCCTAACCGGGAAAAGCCAAAAGAAGAAGGAAAAAGAAGGGAGACTGCCCTTTCCACAATGTGGTGCAATCCTGGAGTTGGTATATAGAACTTGCAGAGGCTTTCCGAGGTTTAATATTTTGTATTTTAAACCACTGACCTTTTGATATAAATCCATATTATATACGTACATAGATATATATAGATGTATATATACACATACACACATTTGAACATCTAAATCAACATTTGACAGATTTTAATTTCAAAACATACTTAGGTTCACAGGTAATACTAGGCTAGCTGCTGTTGTGGGCCATTTTAAGCCTAGCCATTTTCCTAAAGGTGAGAATCAAACCCTGCACTGTGCATCTGTGAAGTAAACACCTTGATCATTATGCCAACTCCCAACCCCTGTGTAATAAAATCCATACTAATTTGGTGATAGCTCTCTATAAACTCATTTTTACACCTATAATATATATATCTTGAAGCATAATTATTATATATTGTATTAACCATTTTCTGTAAATCATCAGGTATAGCTGTAACTAATAATCCTGTATATTTACCTTTTATATCGATATATGCTGTAATTGTAGAAATATATTTACTGGAACCTATGTTTACTGCATTCCAGATATGTGCCTTTGCATACCCTGCCAAGGGTCCTTTTAATTTTCTGTCTAATGCGCAATAATCTTGTTACTTACAACATCATTAAGCTGCAGGGTTACATTTTCATTGACCCTAATCTGCCAGTCATACTCCTCCTTTTCTAAGAGGGGTTCTTAATCACCCCTTTTTTAGTATCTTTGTAATATCGTCCAAGATAAAAGAATGTATACCTTGTAATTTCAGCACATTTGATGCGGTATGTGTACAAAGCATTTGCACTTGTTCTAGTTTTCATAGCATGAGTTTGATCACATATACACTGCAGCAGTTTGTAGAAAGTGTTCCACACATAAAAAATTGTCACAGTTTGAACAAACTGCAATGTACAACACTCCCTCTGAATTACAACTGAATCTCATATTGATCCCAATGGACTTTTCATTACATGAATGAAGTGTCTTTGGTTGTAACTTAGTTGTCAGTCACAAAGTGAAAGCAAACACATGCCCTGTATCATGCAATAGTACATACTTCAACATTGTTTTCACAAAACAATAATATGTAAAGTGCTGCTGCAGCAGCAAAGCCACACAAGCCAACAGAAAAACATGTAAATTTGAGCCGGTGTCTTTAGTGACTTGATGTGAGTTGTCTTGGCTGTTTTATATGCGCAACACAGAAAAGAAGTTGCCAGGGTTTTGGAGTTGTACACCAGATTCCAAACACTGCCCTTGCCCCCTTCCCTGGGTACTGACATAAGTGCCTTTTTCTGTATATATTCATCCTAAATATAGAATTAGAGAAGCAGTATGTGTCCAAAAATGTTCACATTAAAATTCCTTTGATTACATAGCTAGTAATATAATAATCATAAATCACTCTAAAAACAGCTATCTTTTCTGTGGCCTCACATCTACCCTTTTAATTTCATTTATGCATTTGATGATGACAGACTTGGTGATCTTGTGGCAGTTAAAGTATTGCACCCTTTTAAGTTAGATTGCATGCTATGGTTCACAAGGTGTACATATGCCTGGCTTCTCTCTTGATACAAATAAAATACACAGCAATTAACTATAGTGGCAGTGTAAAGAAAGAAAATATACAGACATATGTACGTAGGACCCTTCTTTCAGTTACAGAAATGCTTTTATGGTGGGTTTGTTATTAGGGAGGTTGAAAATACAAGACAATCATGGTTTCAAAGTCTAATTTCAATACAAAATTTTACAAAAATGAGTCAGTGTCTGTGTCACATACTTCTCTCCAGAATGGCATCTTGAAGCAATTTGCACTGGACACCAAAATGTATTTTGCATGGGTGGCAATAAAACATAAAAGCTAAACAATGCAATCCCTCTTTCTTATGAATAATGTGCTCTGGGCATTCCTCCCTTCTTCTTTCTTTGACAGTGGAAGCCTGATTCTTGGTTCCATCCCTGCACAATACTAGGTCTTAAAAGCATTACTTATATACGTCCTGTCTCCAACCAATAACCATGATGTGCTGAAACAGCTTTCTTTGTTGTTCTCTGCTTTTTCTCTTCTAGAAATATTCATACCTAGCCTCATCCTCCCACTACAGCAAAAACAACAAAATGAACCAGGCTGTTCAACTGTCTTGATTTAATACAAAGTGCATCTGGTACCTCAGTCATTCACCTTCTCAGGATAAAAACATAGTGCACAGCAACAGCCTTTATACAGGTTGAAGCCAGTTAAATTAGTCACATAATTAAACAATTACATAACTAAATAATTAAAAACTCTGAAGTGTTCGCAAAGTGCAAAAATGCAGCACAAAGTATCCAAAATTACCTAGTAGATGTTACAATTATATAAGATTAAGAAAATACTGTATGAGAAAATTATAAACTTGCAAATCATAGCAACTAATGTAAAGCTATTATTAAAAATTTAAGTTGACTTCCAAATTCAGACCCATGGGACCAAAAGTTCTGTGTCCATACCTTTCAACCTCTTAGTGCAAGAAATCTAAACAAACCCAGACAAAATGGGGGACAATGACCCAAAAATAGGGACATATTTTAAATATTGATCTTATAAGCTTATAAAGTTGCCAGAGTTACATGATTTGTGTTAACATACATTTTCTGAAGGATTTGAAGGCTGATACTCAAATATATGTTGTTATTTAGTGACATCAATCCTCAGATAATCCCACTGATTTGCCATAAAACCACAAATTTTATGAGGAATAGACCAAAAATATGAGGAAAAATCTGGGTAGTTGAGGGTTATTTCTGTGTGTTTGTCCTTGTAATTTTTTCCTCCCTGGAAAGCAGTGAATAAAACATGTTTTTGAGCTTCCAGAAGTTATCATGAAATGATGATGGCATTCTGATTCAGTTATAGGAAAGGGTACATTCCCTTGACATGCTCAGTCTACCAGAGCTGTTAGGAACTCTACTATAACTGCATTGGCAATCACATCACACAAGTAAGTGGAGGGAGGGACTAACACAATTAGGTCACGGTGGGGGCACCTCACCCAAATGGCCTCAGCCACACAGCAGCAGAGTTTTTATGTCTCATGAAGACAACAAATGGATGATGGTGTCAAATCATGGCAGCCTATGGATAGGCCTGCTGTGATGGTTCCATCACTGTGCAGTGCCAGCCTTGTAGATTGCTTTAGACCATGGTTGGTGATGTTACAGCTGCTGCATTCCTGGAATGGCATGCACTGGTAGATCATAAACCCTGGACTGCATACTGCACCATGTGGAATGTGAAACCCCTGTGCAGTCTGACCACAGACATGATAACCTCCTCCTCTAGGTAGAAGCCACCACTCTGCAGCAGCTAATTGAATGTACAATGGCCTAACCATACTCATGAGTCTAAGCAATCATTACATGCAGTGATGCAGATGCTGTCTACTGTCATGTAGCTGCAGTGATGCAGATGTGTCTACTGCCATGCAGCTGCAGCATTTACGCAGTCAACATCTACTTCCTGATCTCAACGCTGATAGTCAAGACTTCTTAATAAATGGATTGTCAAAACATCTTCAGATATATGTACCATTCGGAAACAGCTTACGCAAGTTAATACCTAGTACACAGATAATGAGCTTAAACAGAAGGGTAAAAATTGTATCATTGATTCTTTCAGATAACAGCAAATGCCCACAACATGCAGTATAGTTAACATCCCCTTACTAAGCAAAAAAGGTTTTCAGGGATCCTGGCACTTGAGTTGATAGCACTCTCTCCTTTTATCATTATGACCCAATTGTAGTCTGGAAATTGTTCTACGCAGTACAACTATTAGCCAAAGATAGTTCATCTAGACCCAAAGATGTTATGGTTCCCTTAAATGCAGCATTGTTCAGACCCATCACTGTGTACAATGCTGCTTTTGGGATGTACTTCATTCAACATATCAAACTCAAAAATTCATAGAGGTTTCTAATCAAAAAGATTTCTGATTGTAAGAACATTATTTACCAAGAAAGGCCAGAAGCCCTTTTCTTGTGCTCCATGCCTTATATACTCCTGCGGGGTGAGTTGTGCTTCCAATAATTTTAGACCTCCTATATACTGGTAAGTCAAACAGCATAGTTAACATGACAGCCATAGACCAGAATCTTCATCAGCAGATAAACAAATGAAGAGAGAGGTTCATTACCCAGCACCTCCCTCTTGTGTGGAATAAACTTCCTAATGCAATTCAATTCAATATCTTCTTTCAAAGTAGTCCTGGATGATTTGATGGGTACTCTCAAATTTACCGCAAAACTATTTGGCTTCTCCCTTCTTGAGTGTGGGTATTGGCAAGGTCCACAAGATCATTAGTCCAAAATAACATTGAAACCCCTATTAATCTTATGAAAACCAACTTGCAGTAATTGTCTAGACTGCAGCAGTTTCTGGCTGAGAGTGCATTTGTTTTAAAATCAGATGCATTCTACATAAAATAAGCACTACTCACTAAAAAATCTGAACAAAGAGATGGTCACTTCTAATAGAACTGGCATTAAATTATATGGAATGTCCAAGATGAAGAATGGCTTGCTTTGGAATGCTATAGCAATTAGCAAACAAGCAGTAGCAGTCAGACATAATATTAGTACAACATGCAAAGACTTACGATCTGTTACCAGTACATGTAACAGAGTGAATTAGCAGCTATGTCAGTGATTATATTGTGATTTCAGCAGTCCATTTAAAATGGACATAAAGAAAGCAAGATATAGAAGGAGGGAGAGAGAAATAAATCACCTGAAAAAGAATTTAACTGCACTCTGCAAGCCACAGTGACTGATGAGATCAGGGACATTTAGTAAAACACTACTATAGACTTCACACATGCAGTGCCAAGATGTTTACACTGTTAAAAATATAACATTTGACATAGGCTACTGTATTTTTAGCACATGAAATGCTAACATTGAATTGACTCTTAACCTACAAAGGCTTCAGGCTACAGATTGATTGCAACATCATAGATTGTTTATTTTACCGAAAAAGCAGCCATCCTTGAAAATTACAACAAATATAAACAGAAACTGGTTAAAACTCTTACTTTCTCATTTGCATTTCTTAATACAAGTAAAATTATTGAAGTACTCAAACTAAAACTATAGATCAGTGTTGGTAAACATCTTCTAATGTACATCTGCAGCTTTTTTTTAATTATACCAATTTAAATACACATTGGATCAGGTTTAATTTTTTTTTCATCTTTAGATTTTGCTTTTTTCCAATAACCAGCTGGAAGTATGATAGTGTTATATATGAAAATATTTGTCCAAGTATGTTACTGTGGATACCTTTGAAAATGAACAATGAATATTTCTTTTGCATACTTGTCAAGCGGTGGTGCTGTAGTGTAGTGGTTAGCGTTGCCACCTCACAAGGGGTTCTTCGGTTTGATTCTTGGCTGGGGTGCCTTCTGTGTGAAGTCTGCATAATCTCCTTGCATTTGCCTGGGTTTTGCCTGGGTGATCCAGTTTCCTCCCACATTCCAAAGACATGCAGTAGGTGGACTGGACACTCTAAATTGGTCCTTGGTGTGAGCGTGTGCGTATGAGTGTGTGTGGTGCACCCTCTGAGGAGGGTTGGGTCTTGGGCTAGCAACCTGAGCCTGTAAAACCTGTAACTGCTACAAAAAAAAATGAGCACTGAAAGGTGCTCATTGTCTAATGTACCACATGGTGCATAAATGGGAAAGAGAGCGAGAGATACCTGTCAAGAATCTCTAGTGTGATAATGATTTGCCCAAGCTCTACTGCTAGACATTGACAGAGTTTACATGCTATAAACCAGCTTCCATCACCCTCGCTCAGTGAGAGAAAACAAACTCGTTCCCTCGTCTACTTAGTAGATGGCACCTCACTGCCTGGAGTGGTAAATGGACTAAGGTTACTAGTGCCATGGGTCAATGCCTTTCTATCTCCTAGTTAACTAGTGATCAAACAGACATAATTCAAAAATTCTGTCTTTTCCAACAATTCCTGAAAGATATCTTATTTTGTTATGTTCAATATTCCTTGAGAATCCATTCCACTTAACAAAAATAATCTGAGTTTATAATTTTCAGTACACATTTAAACTAAAATTTCCTCCACATGTGTTACTTTTTTGCCACTAATGACAACACATTTCTCCAGAATTTAGAGCCTGCTTCAGTCTTAATTTGCCTTATAGAGATTTATCAGACTAAAATAACAATAAACATTTTCAGTTTATATATTATATACCTTTTTCTTTACATGTAACTTCAGTTCTTTATCACTATAATGCACTGTAAATATTTATATTCACAGAAAGAGAAAGTTGCAAATTTGATAAGGAGTGTTAGTATTTAAATTATTTTTTGTTAATGACAGTAAAACACTTTGTGCTCTGCTAAAATTTTAAATATAACACTCATACCTTCTTTAGAATGAGTCCAAAAGAAAAAACAGCCCAGTAAAATAAGTAAGTGTTTCATCTTCTGAAACATTCTGTCAGAATGGAAGCCGATACTTTAGCATGGACTTCTGGCCTTTTACACAGTGTTCAAACAAGTGACGCAGTCTAAAGCAAAGAGTAAGGTAGGTAAGCTTTTTTTCTGTCATTATGGGAACTAAACATCAGGTGAAAGAAGTAGATAAAAGTTTTTGTCATTATGGGAACTAAGCATCAGGTGAGGCTAATTATGAGAAGTAAACAGCTGTAACTTCAGGTTTTTTGTGTGTGTTGCAATCTTCTAATGGGTAAGGAAATAAAATAGGTTTAATGGCAGTTAATATTTTCAATGTTTGTGTAACACTGACGTTACCTAGCAATGATATTGGGTATGGCTCCATCAGCTGACCTCAGAAAAACATTACTCTATTATTTAATGGCAAAATTCAAATGCTGTTTGTGTTCCTTGCATTTAAAATGCTCACACAAGAACTACGTGCATTGCAACATTTCATAATATAAGCCAGAACTGTGAGATAATACATTGTAAAATCATTATTTTCTTTTAGTCATATTACTGCTCTAAGAAGAGGACTCCAGACAGAAAAAGCAGGCATATATAACTACAAAAGGGCAGATTACAACAAATTGGGATAATTAAAAATGGCAGAAAAGGGGCAGAAATACAAAGAAAACTAATCAATTGCAGATCAGGATCAAGTAGCAGTTAGAGGCAGCAGTGAAATGGGTCTAGATTAAAAGAATAAACCTAAAGAAAAACAAAGGCAAAAAGTTCATCAAGCAATTAAAATATGCAGTCAGAGTTAAGGTAAGGACATTCCAAGGGCTAAAAAAGGAAAGATAAGATGTATATTCTGGAGTATGAGGAAGCCAGGAAAAAGTAAAAAAAAAAAAAAAAAATCCCAGGGATTCAATAAACTCTGTATAGGCTTAGCACAAAGCCTACATGGAGTTTACATTTTTGCATGGTGAGCAGCAGCACTAATTACATATGCATGCCACACACCACATTTAAATGTAAACAAGCACAATTTTGTGGCTCACAACAGTGTTGCTGGCCAGGAAATTGTGTAAAGCAACACAGACAGCTGCAGATATGTACACTTGTTTACCTATGGGCAAATTAGGTTTGCGCGATTGTGTGGAATGCCACAATGATTACCAGGGTAATAATATAGCAATGTATATAGTCCAAACATAGAGTTTTGTGGAATCCCATTTCAGGCATACTGAACAAAAGTTGTATGAATGATCCATAATGGTACACGGACTGCCATTTAAAATAAACAGTCAGGGGAAGAGTGTGTATTGAATATGGACACACAGATGAATTTTAGGAATGAGTACAGGGAAAATGGACAGGGGAAACACCTTAATGTACAGCAGATGAGGGCATGTAATGAAGACAGTTGTAGCAGAAACACTAATCACATATCGACATGCTACAGTACAGACTACACAATGAAAATGTATATTGTGTGACTGTCACACAAGGTGACATAACAATGTAGAAAATGTCTTTATGATATAAGCATCCTGACATACAATGGAGAGGACATCTATCAGGGAAGTTATATACAATAGGGGTTAGGTACATATTGTGAAGTTGTTGCAAGATGGGTTGCCTGAATATGACTGTAATGTCAGCAGAGGTCTACACCAAGTGAGACACATAGATGCAGGCTCATGGACAACAGGAAACTGAAACACACACAATCATGGGCAATATCAGAATAATACCACCAGTAATAACATGTCTCTGACATAGCATATGTGATTGTGAGTGAACATAGATGGTTCAGCATGATCAAAAATGTACAATTATTATGAGATGTCATCAGCAATCTATGAAGGTAATCAAGTACACCATCTGGACACTGTAACATCTGCTGCAGGTGTTAGAAGGGAAACCATTATACCTGTATGTGACATTATGATCAGTCCAGGCTAGTTGACAAGTGTGCATGGCATATATATGGCGCAATTCACACCATTACAAATGTAACCAATTTATCAATGTTGTCAAACAGCTATGTATGTACTGCATGCATCACTGGAAAAGGTATCACACATGCATCTGGTGTAACACCTTGATGGGGCTTCTGCACCATCAGACAGTAATGTTTATGCAACAAGAAGAATACCTAGGTATGGCCAATAAGATAAGTGAGAGCTCGCTGTGACAAAGGTGGTACACATAAGTTATGCATCCCTGGAAGATCTGTAGGGAGGTACATGAAGAAGGGTGCATTTTACTCAGTTATTGGTGTGATGAAGGCTGTCAACTATGAAAGCATTATGACACGGATGTCCTGCAGATACTCAGGGGTTGTAATACATACAAAAGAGTAGTCACCACTGTGGGCACATGCTGGTGGAAGTTCCACATACCATCCACCTCAGTACACAGGTCACATACCACTTGGTCTGTTCATAGAGGTGTGATATCTACATTATCACTGGGTTGTGCATTTGTTTTCATAATGTACCTCTCTGAACTATATGAAGAGGCACATGATGGAACTGTCATATTGTGTGACCAAGGGTGGTATGAACCTAGCCATAAGCAGCATTCTGCCTTCACCCAGGATGATGCCACAATACAACCAAAATTGATGGGCTTCAACAATTGGCTTAGCTGCTGGCAGCAGTCCAGGAGGATCCAGTATCTCTCAGCCTAGGCTCACATAGTCAACAAGCCATGCTGCTTTGCCAGAGATGATCTGACCATATGTCCTCTAGTTTGTCAGATACTGGGAAAGGCACTCCCCCATAGTGCCTTTGTTAGGCAATGTGAAAGCAAAAGAAGTTCTGACACAGCTTCCACTGGAGGCAAACTCAAAGTTCTGCTGCTTAATGTTAGGTGCCCAAACATGAAGCTGCACCAGAAGGAATGGCCAACCTACTAGCTAACAGATTTGATGCAAACTTGAAGCCCCTGGCCCCGTCAGCCATACCCCAAAGCATACCTGACAGTAGTCCACTGCCTGGTGTCTCAATATATCAGGTCATATCTGTGCTGTCCAAAGCTAAAAATCTCCATGGTACCAGATAACGGGTCTATATTAAAACAACGAAAGCTGAAATCCATAAATGCAATTACATTGACACATAAATGTCGATCTACTAAAACAGTGAAATATGGAAAAGTCGAAAGTCAGAACACCGAACGAATTTCCAGAAGCAACAGCACCATACAGGTAAGTTAAACCTAACTAAACAAATCTAATGCAAAACACGTTTCCAAACATTTTTGCAGGTGGATAAGCCCCCCTGCACCCCCACACCCCCCTACTTATATATACTAACTCCAAGACTGCACTACAGTGGGGAAAAGGATATATTTCCCTATCCCAATGATCACCCTGCTGGCCAAGGAAATTCGTTTGGCATTCTGACTTTCGACGTTTCCATAGTTCGCTGTTTTTGTAGATTGATGTTTATGTGTTGATATAATTGCATTCGTGGATTTCAGCTTTTGTGATTTTAATATAGACGCCCCAGATAACATCCCAGGTTGCTTACTAAGCAATCTAAAATAGGACTAGTGGACTAAATTAGCATCCTCTTTAACCATATTCTGAAAACTATCTTTGTTCCAGTAGTGTGGAAAACAACAGCAGTAATCTGCTTGCACAAAGATGGATCATGAACTAACCCTGCGAACTATAGACCTATAAGTCTAAACAGTCTCATTTGCAAGGCCATGGAAAGAATCATCATAGACCTTATCAACAAGGACATAGCTGATCTTCGAACTCCAGACCTAATCCAATTTGGCTTTGTTAGGGGTAAATCATGCTTATAAAATCCAGTGGACTTCCTTGCGAAAGTCACCAAAGCCCTGAATGAAGGTGAGACAGTGCATTCCACCTATCGTGATCTGGCCAAGGATTTTGACATAATCCCCTACTCCGGTATCATTGAGAAACTCTTCAAGCTGGGGATTAACCCTAACATCACTAGATGGTCAGCCAATTGGGTCACCGACAGAGCACATACTGTCACAGCTGGTGACTCAACCTCTACCATCAGAGCCATTAGTAGAGTGCCACAAGGATCTGAACTGGGCCCTTTACTGTTTGGAATTGAATTCTCAGATGTCCAGGCTAAAGTATACAGCCTTTGACTTACCAAGTATGTGGTGATTGCAAATTGGGTGCAATGATCGTGTTTACCAATGATGTAAACATATTACAGGAGAGACTAACACAGACAAATGATTGGGGCAAAAGCCACACAGTCTGAAAATAAATGCAAAAAAGTGCCATTAGTTTTTCCATTTGCAAAGTAGAATTCCTTGCTAATTATAACATTGACAACACCCCCCCCATGCTCAAACCCAATGGTGCAAGACCTGGGAACACAGTTAGATAGCAATATGAACGTTGACCACCAAGTTTCCATAGTTATAAGGAAAGTCTTTTATGTCATACACCTCATAGGTTAGGCCATCAGATCCAGGTCTAAGGATGTTATAACACCCCTGTACTTGACCCCTGTTAGAGCACTAATAGAGCATATTGTCCCCTTTTGCATGTATCTCACCAGACACCTGCAACAGGGGTTTCTCAAAAAGAAAATACAGAGTCTACAAACCATGCCATGATGTACATAGACTGAAAGCCCTGTCACTGTACTCTGCATTGTATAGGATGAGGTGACTTGTGCCTGGCCTACAGACCAGTGCCTGACCCTGCCCTAATGAAACATGCTGCACATCTGCAAATCTAATGGCACAGGAGTCAATCTAGGATCTTAACCTGGCCTTTGACATTAGCAGAACTTGCTTAAGAGACAGCTATAGTTTATGACATCAGCAGAGTCTGGTGAGAGGAAGATGGTAATAGCAGTGTCCAACATGCTGGTGTAAAATGCTCTCTCTAATGTCAAGGAAGTGCACAAACACACACTAGTTGACTGCTGTGAGAACAGAATCCCTACCTATCTAGCCACACTGACTAGAGACCACTGTATTTAATGCAAGCACCACAGCACAAGTATGACTTTGAGAGTGTCGGAGAACACTTTATAAGTGATGACATCAGCAGTATCTGGTGAAAGGGAAATGGTAATAGCAGTGTCCGACATGTTGGTGTAAAATGCTCTCTCTAATGTCAAGCAAATGCTCAAACACACACACACACACACACACACACACACACACACACACACAGGTTGACTGCAGTGAGAACAGAACCCCTACCTAAGTACATGGACTACAGAACGCAGTACTTTAAGCAAGCACCACAGCACAAGTCTGACTTTTATAAGGCTTCAGGACAATTTATAGTGGATGACATAATCACTGGATGTTTGAAAGAATATGTTGGGTGGCCTGCATGAAATGGATGTCTAGGCATGTATAACTGTAAAAAGATTGGTACTCCATGTGATTGTAATGGTGACTGCAGAATACACATTTATGCTTCTCTGACTACACAGACACACGAACACACACACACACACACACACACACACACACACACACGCACGCACACACACACACACACACACACACACACACACACACCAGTTGACAGCAGAGAGAATAGAACCCTTATCTATCTAAATATATGGACTATAGAATGTAGTATTTTACGCAAGCACCATGGCACAAGTCTGACTTTTACAATGTTGTGGGACAATTTATAGTTGATAACATCATCATTGGTGTTTGAGAGAAGATGTTGGGAGGCCTGCATGAAATGAATGTGTAGGTATGTCCAATTGTGAAAATATTGGTACTCCATGGGATTGTAGTGGTGACTGCAGGATACACAATTATGCTCCTCTGACTAGACAGACAGACATACACACACACACACACACACACACACACACACACACACACACACACACACACACCAGATGACTGCAGTGAGAACAGAACCCCTACTTGTCTAAGTACGTGGACTACAGAACTCAGTACTTTAAGCAAGTACCACAGCACAAGTCTGACATTTGGAAGGCTGCGGGACAGTTTATAGTGGATGACATCATCATTGGATGTTTGAGGTAAGATGTTGGGAGGCCTGTCTGAAATGGATAGCTATTCATGTACAACTGTAAAGATATTAAAGTTCTACATGTTACCAGAGTGGAATGTGTAGTATTTGCTGTTGTGTTTGCAATGTGCAGGTATACTTTAAGAGACAACTTTAGAAACTATACACAGACATATGTCCACATCATTACAACTACTGGAAAATCTGAATGTGTACAGCCACTATAAAGATGTTCATTGTATATAAGAAAGCATAACAGATGGCTGCATTTATAAATATTTGTTCTTTTCTTAAAAAGTGCCTTCCCCTTGTTTGTGTTTTTACACGTACTTTCCTGCATGAAGACTACATGGACAATAAACATAAGTAATACATGCTAATGTAAACTTTCAGTTGTGCCCCACTTAACAGCTGGATTGCACGATCAATCGATGGCACGAGATACACATTTATACTGCTTTCCCTGTTTGCACCTAGTTAAGCAGCAAGCAAATGCGAGCCTCATTGCTAAAATTATGAGAGTTCTGAGTACTGAGTGCATGAAATACACCTGCTGCTTAGCTGACTCTGTGGCAGCAGGTTTAAGTGCATTGATAGATTTCTTTGGAGCACAGATGGCATAGGGTTTGAATCCAGGTGTGTGTAATAGTTTTAAATCTATATTTATATTGCAATGACATAATTCTTTCCATTCACTGTGTGTTACCATAGTGCAGCATGTTTAAGCAGCATTTCACAGAGGTAACCGCACCAAGGAAGAGCCATTCATCATTGCTTGGCATTGGTGTGTGATGCCAAACTCCATGCAAGCACAGAGGACAAAAAGTAAAGGGCTCCATTTTTTTGACTCATGTGTGTTGTGTGTGATTCTATTTTTTGATCAGATTAAAGGTGTTAAAATGGAGTAGATCGGAAAATGATGAAATAGGAGACAAGCAGGGGGAAGAACAAAGGGAAAGCAATACAGGAATGTGCAGAAAGTAGGTAGGAAAGAACCATAACTATCCACTTCTTCAACAGTGTAAAATGATTATGTGTCAAATATTGGCTGAATTTGGACTGTCACCTCATCAAAGAGGGGTGACAACAATGCAATCATGTTGTATAGCCAATTGGACAGAATCAAGTGTGTCAAGAAGATGTGTGAAGTATAGAGCTACTGTATGTATGGGACAATATTTTTTTGTGGGACAGGTGCCCATTTTTTTTATTTTTACTTCAGTAAGAGAGGAATGTTGAGTAAGGGGTGTAGGTATTTCTGGGTCAGGTAAGTAGGTTAGGTGAGGCAGCAGATGCAAGCAAACAGAACAAACAAGACAAGATACGGGGATGATGAGGGACGTGACAGGTTGGGGGACACCATGATTGGAGTTAGGGAGGGGCAACAGATGCCCATGCCCATCAAACACGGGAACAGTGAGAATCTAGTCCTCACTTACAAGACTGTCATCACCATCCCCTTACTCCACTGACTGTTGGAGTGCTTGATGTCTTCTCCTATGTATCATAAGAGAAAGCAGCCTCTCCATCTGGTGTAGCCTGCACCAATGGTGCTGTGTACTACCTTGTGCACCAACCCTGGCATCTCCTGGTGGGTGATAAAATCCCCACCTCCACCAGTACTCCCATTGGGTACCACAGCACCAAATACCAGGGTAGTGCTACCTGAGGGCACAGGTAGTGCAGGGGGAGCAGAGGTAGTACTGCTAGGTTGGGTCCCAGATGTGCTGGGCATCAGTCCCAGAGCCAGTGGAGCGGGAGGAGGCTGAGCCATTGAGGTTGGCCTACCTCCCTGTGTTGTAAAGCATTTTGTGATTTGTCAGAAATGGATAGCATGAAAACATTGTGATGACACATAGAAAGAAAAGAAAAAGAGCTATAAGGGTTGGGGTGAGAAAAAAAGAGTTAAAATTAGTACCTTCGTAAGTGACATACAATGCATTATCACAGTAATAAAAGTATTTTATTTGAACTTCTACATTTAAGTATACTTCTTAACAACTACAAACTATAATTAAGGATTGCTCAAAGTAATCCTTGCAATGTGCATATATTGCACAAATGCTTTGCCTGACTACAGTCTTAAGCTTGACTCCTACAGTTGGCTTGTGCTACAGAGTAAAGCATGCATGCTTGCTTTTAAAGTTAGAATATGTATGCTTACTTTGCAACAACTGTATAGAATATTTTTTTAATTTAAAAGCTTCAATAATACTTCTGTTGTGCTGCATAGATACCCCTTGCTTCCGTCAGTCTCTCTAGACACTCAGAGTGAGTTTCTCTATCTGCAGTAATCTCTGCATTAGCTGTGGAATGAAGAAAAGAGAACAGAGCAATATACATACCAGTTTTGCCCGTATACAACTTTCTATCTACTATAAATTCTCTTTATTAGTATGCTTACAGAACTGTTGGATGTTACTAGTCCTGAAGTCTTCCAGCCACTAGTTGATTGTGTCCCTCCTGCACCTTTTCAGGTCATTAAATTAATAACTACAATGTTCTCCAGTCTGTGGAATGCCAATAGCCATGGAGACAGCCTTGGGCTGAACTATTCCAAACCTCAGGTTTGTACTGGGAGCCAGTATAGTCCCCCTGCAAAATCCTTCAGCTGTTACACTTTACAGGAATCCAGTAAAGTTCTGGACTCCTCAACACCCCACCTCTGTGTCCTAAATTGGGCACCGTCCCTTTATCTCTAGACATGTCTAACTAAGAGAACAGCAATAATGATTTCCCACAAGTATACCCATTATCGTGTTTACAGGTAGTGCACAAACCCGAACAATGATGCCAACAGAGTTTGCGTGACATTAAGCTGAGAGCAACAGTGCCAAACAGACAGGAAAGTAGTTTTTGAAAATGGAAGGTTAATCTGGCACTTGGCATTAGTTTGAGGGGTGTTTGGTGCTGGAACTGTTATGTGATTTCACTTTACAAACATGTACTTGGGGCATACATTTCATGACATGACACATTTTTAGTTTGGCTTCGTACATGGATAAAATTGATTTTTACAATGTGGGGTTCAAACCTATGCATAAGATACAAACTGTTTTCTTCCACAGTGGTGATTTTCCATGTTAGTCACAGAATATGTGCTTCTCAGACATAGTAATGAATTATATATAAATACACATGGCAGATTGAGGAGTTAGCCATATATGTTTGGGGTTCAGGCACCTAGCCAGCATCACATTTCCTATGGTACATTTGGTTGAGGACACATGCCTGAAATGACATTCAGCTGCAGAGAAATACGGCTGTTGTGAATTCCCTGTGGGCAAACAGAAGAATGTGGTGCCATGCCCACAACTTCAATAACCAAATGCACAGGTGGGGAATAATGTCCATGGCCCACAAAGCAACATACGACAGCAGGCAGTCTTGCATGTGGGGATGTCAGTGGCAGTAAAAATGCAGTGCACAGTTGTCAGTACCTTTATAAGTGGTGTATGTGAACCACTACCCCTTTCACAGTATCTAGAGAACATTACCTAAAATGCATACTGGAGCCTAAATGTGACTGCAGTAGCATGCAGGACATTATCCATGCTGTAGAACCTCTACATGTTGTAGTTACATAAGCATGTGCTGTACACTAAGCACAAAACTCATTAGTTCTTCTGCCCCCATACTCTTAATTATAACAGCTGTGGGCCAGGTAGTGTGTGTGCTTCTCTTTGCCCCCAGGGAATTCCCAAAATGCCATATTTCTCTGCAACTGAATGTCATTTCAGCCATGTGTCCCCAACCAAATGTACCATAGGGAAATGTCACGCTGGCTAGGTGCCTGAACCCATATGGCTGTGACCTGACAAGGTCCTGATTTATACATTCATGTGTGTATGAGTCTTGTTAAAGTTTGAAGGCCATCCAAGGCCAGATAGCACAATTATAATTACAGAAACATAGTAGTCTGTTTACCCTCACTCATACATATAATTTATTTGAGCTCCAATGCTATACATACTTATTGCTATTTATAATTATGTTTAACTTTTATGTGACATTTAATATTAAGTAAAATGGAACAACATTAAAAATATTTGGGATTTCCTGCATTAGACAATCTGCATTGCACCCCCGCACTTACACCTGCTCCCACAGGAATAGTTAAATAACAGTTGCATATTTTCACATTTATTAACTTCCCACTGTTAACTGCAGTGCACCTCCGCTGACTGTGTTTGTGCAGTGCTCAACATGCTTGATAGACTGTATCCATTTTGAAATTGTTAACTGTCTGCTTCCTCTCTGCAAGTGCTCTGTACCTGCAGGTGTTGCGGTAGGTTGCTAAGTGCCACTCAGCATCACTAAGTGGTGTTGCACAATGGAAACCAAAAAATGCAACAATGTATCCTTTTTAAAATCAAAAATGTCTGCACCCTGTCTGCAGGTATTCTGTCTGCTTTGTGTGTGGGTCATTACTCCATATTTGCATAATGGTAAGTATTCTGCCCTACATAGCATATTTGGGCAGTTTATATTATAGTTGTATAGTTTCAGCATTTATTGATCTGTTGCTGCCATCTAGTGGCCTTTTATTTTACAACCATTAGAATAACTTGTTTTCAGCATTATAGCAACTCTCAGGAAGTGATGTAACTCAGTCAGGAAACAGCTTCTTTTTACTTCTAGCCATTATGGGATGCAGACCCAACCTTCTTTCCTCAGGCCCTGGCAATCGCCTACAAGTAATTTGTATGCTGCAATTCATCTGTATTTAGATGTGCTGTATATAGTTGTGCATATACTGATACGTGGCTATTAGTATTGTGTTGCAGTTTTACAGTATTAAAGTTAAGGAATCTCAGTAAAGCTACAAGAAACCCTGGTTCTTTCGCTTATTGGATTTTCTTAAAGTGTTAAGCTGTCCGTTTAGCTGTACTACGTATTACACAGTGTTGTGAGAATAGAACACTAAAAAGGCAATCCCTGCAGACCTGAATAAAAAAAGTCACTGCACTTCAAACATGAGTCTGAGATCAGGGAAGAAGTATAAATCTGAGGATATGCCCCCTGCAACACAGCACAGCACAGCAGGGAGAACAGTCCTAGTGTCCAGCAAGATAATACACGGTTGCATGTCTTCAAATCATCAAGATCCAGTAGAATGTCCTCGGCGTGTTCCCTAGCAATCAGAGCATGCACCAAAGCAGAGGCGACATGTGTGCAACTGGCATTTGCTGAAAAAGAAGCCATCATGGTGTGACAGAAGGCCAAAAAAGAATGCAAAAAAGCAAAATTAGAAACTAACCTGCATATTCTTTAGCACCAGAGAGTAGCTGCTGTGGCAGCTGCAGAAGCCACTGCCTAACTAGAAGCAGATTCATCAGTAAGTGCGATGACTCACAAAGAATCAGAAGTCCCAGAGAAACCTCTCTCCTCTGCTGAACGTAAAAGTGAGTACATCCAGAAACTTACTAGTGTGCATGTAAGCCAACAGCCACCTAAAACTGTGCAAGACAAATCCAGCCCAAAGTCAGCAGACGTCCTGGGTATGCCTGGTCAGCCTTGTGATGTCAGCAGTGTCAGACCAACAAAAGAACAACCTCCAGAGCTCCCTAGAAACAGAAATCAAGGACTCCCACTACCACAGCCTAAAGATTACATGCCTGAACACCAAAACATACAAGATGTTGCAAAGTATTTTATCCGCAAAGAAATGGTTAACTCAGGTTTCATCAAGTTTGATGACTGTGCAGAAAACTATTGGGCATGGAAGCCCTCTTTTCTGAGTGCAAAGAGATTTAAATTTATCAGCTGCCGAAATTCTGGATGTGATGATAAAGTGGCAGGGTATGGAGTCAGCAGAGTACACAAAAAGCATATGCAGAGTGCACTTATTTAACCCTTTGGTAGGACTCAATATGGCATGGAGGAATTATAGGGAGAAATTATGAGTAAACAAAAGACTGTTTTGAAAATGCCAGGTAATCAACAGGCAGTTAGTTAATGATGAATTTTTATTTTATGTTATTAACTTTCAACCAGAATTACATGTTTTTACTATAAAGTTTTTACTATAAGGATTTATATTTAGAACATTTTAAGTGCATATTTGTATATATTTTTTAATATTTGTTCTTAGTATTTGCACTTTTAAAAAATTGTTATTTAACACACTGCATGAATTATTAGTGGTTTGCATTAACTACTTATATGTATTTATTTCTACAAGATTTTTTGACACACAAGGTATCTAGACAGTTTTTAAAACAACGTGTTATTGCAGTATTATTGACTTGCAGGGAGTACAAATATTTTAACACCTTAAAAAATACTTCAAAAGACACCTTAAAAAATGTTTAAACTTTTAACTAGTTATCATAATTAACACCAGGAGTGGTCGATTAAGTGATCACCTGATGTATGTATAACGATATAAAATGGTTTTACTTTTCACTGAGCAGTGTCTTGATAAAGCCTGGTAGGAACCAGGCGAAAGCGCTTGATTAATTCCTCTGTTTTTATTCATTAAAGTTATTTAACTTCAGTTTATTTCTGGTTGTATCACATTTGTGATTCCTGGACTGAGTGTTTCTACCCGTGGAGCTGCTTTTTACTTGGTTTTTGTACTCATTCTTACGTCAGTTGATATAGATCCAGATCAATCTCTTTACAAATTTAAGACAACCATGAACTACTGGCACAATGTGAGATAGAAATTCTATCACAGTACAACATCAATGATTGAGTACATGGGTAAGAAGCTAAGTGTGCAGTTAGGACACTACAAAATGCTACAACACAAAGAGAAGTAACATGCTAGGAAAACGCAAACACTTACAGCAAACTCCTAAAACATAAGGGTGCAATAGCAGCATTTGTGAAGGGCCATTTCACCATTTCCACTTTACTGATACCTTCTAATCTAACATTTCTTACATTCTATAAAATGGGTGCATGTTTCTGGCATAGCCATTTACATTTCACTGCATATCATTTAGTCAGGTTTTCTATCCCATAATATATCACTCCTCTATATTCTTGCCTATAGCTTCATAGGTTTGCAGGTAGTCACTTGGCCTGTAGTGCTAGAGATCATTAAGGAGTCTAGCTCAATTTCCCAATTTCTCCAGAGGATGTCTGGTTACGTGTCTTGCTCTCAGTTACCCTGAAGGCAAATGGATGAAGAGGGAACCAAACCCTGGACTACAGAAAGCAACTATGAAAATTAAATCACTGTCTGCTCTCTGCTACATGCTGTCACACTATACTCTGCAAAGGATAGTCATAAATCCTAACCAAAGACAGTAAAACATATTTTTATCAGAATGGCAACACATAAAAGGAAAAACACAAAGCATGCAATTTCATTTACAACAAATATTGAGATAAACTGATGTTTCTGAATATATTTGACCTTTGCTTAGTACATAAATTATTTCTGTGCAATGATCTGTAAAACTTTATGCATATCTTACAAGGATGCCCATGATCGGTCAGAAAATAAAGCCTGTATATTTTTTTAAATCTCTCTGCCTAGGATGCCATAAAGTTAGTAAACAAAAAAAAAATCACCCAGACTAGATGTGATCCAAAGTGTTTTTGAAATACAATGGAGGCAATTTATATTTATACCTTTAATAAAAACTGTTAATGATTCACTTCTGTTAGGGGATAATTTTGTCTGTACAGAAATATGCTGCAATTACTCCTATTCATGACGCTAATGTTTTATTATTTATAAACAAAATAGTTAAACTTTTCTGTATGTAGATATCAGAGAAGATTTTACTAAATAGAATGTAACTATATATCAGCACTACTGGTGTGAAAGATGTTTATAGGTTCATAGGTTCATGGGTTGGTACTAAGCTATCAACCCTAAGGCCTATACAAGCCTAGCCATAACAATTCCCTGGCTATTTCTTCTCACAATATTTACTTCCCTGGACCCCTGTATAGCAGGGTGACTGACATGATCCCCGGGGTGAATTTCCTATCTCCCATCCAATCATCAAGGTTCCTTTTGAAGAGGGCCAAAGAGGCACTCTGCTTGACATGTATGGGCAGTCTATTCCAGAGTCTGGGGAGTGTCTGGGTCAGGAACCTATCCCCCCAGCATGTTTTGTTCATTGTGATGACAAGGTTTAGATCCCTGGAGTGTGTGGCTCTGAGGGACTGGGATTTCTTTAAGTGTAGCATGTCCAACAGCTCTGGGTTTGACATGGCCTTGTATGTTAAGCAGAGGTCACCTCTGAGTAGATGATATGTGACAGAGTATAGCTGGAGTTTATTTAGACGGTCAACATAGGGCATCTGCTTTAGGCCTGTGATTATTTTAGTGAGGTATTTCTGCGGCCTTTCCAGTTGTTGCAGATATCTTGAGAGGTACATACCAAACAGGGCGTTGTATTCTATAATGGGTCTAATGAGGGATGAGTACAGTGGGATAATGACCGCCTTTTTTCTGGATGAAAACTAAATAATGACACTCATTTGAGTTTCAGACTTCATATCCTTCAGAAAATGCATGGTAATGTGCCTTTTATACTAGCAACGTTTTAAGTTTCTAAGAGCAATATTTAAAATTTGTCCCAGTTTTTGAGGCTCTACCCCATTATCTTTGGCTTTGTCCAGATTTTTTGTGCCAAGAGACTGAAAGCTATGACTGACTGGCATTTAGTAGCAATGTTGTTATATTACGACAAGCCTCTGTACTGCATCAAAGTAGCCAGTCCCACAGAAGTACATAAGGACACCCCCACTGCCTCCCACACACAGCAAAGACACACAAGACAAAGACAGTAATACAGCAAGGCTGAATAGAGACACCCACACAGACTCCCTCACATAGGACAGAGGCACACGAGAGACAGCTACACAGACTTTTGCACACAGGACAGACACCCACACATGATAATGTTCAGTCTTGCTGTAGTGCTGTCTTTGACACCCCACAGGCTCCCACACACAGGTCAGACACCCACACAAGATAAAGACAGCATTACAGCAAGACTGAGCAGACAAGACAGACAGCTACACAGAGTCTTGCACACAGGACATACACACACATGAAAAAAACAGCACTACAGCAAGACTGAACATCCACACAGACTCACATACATAGGACATAGACACACAAGACAAGGACAAAACTACAGCAAGACTGAACGAAGACCCACATAAGACAAAGGCACACTACAGCAGGACAGAACTGAGACACTACACACTTTATACTAATTTCCTTTTTAAGCACCAAGTGAAAAATAAGTCTTCATAACTTAGACATATATGTCAGCATTACAGAAAGTGATGAGCTGGAAGCTAAACTGAACAGAAAGAAGACTATAATACTTTATTATTTAAAACCAGTTATCTTCCATGCATATGACTCAAAATATTCCCAAACTCCGATTTCTGAGGTTCTGATGATTTTTCTTCTATTAGCCAATATTTAGAGCTAGACCCAAGTTTTTGGTTTTGTGGCACAGAGGTATAAAGCTCTGGCTTCAACCCACATGGCCTAAGACTGAATAGCATCTTGGGCACAGGAACAGCTGGGCAGGGGAAGATGGGAATTAGTGGCATTTGCTGACACTCACATCTGAGGAGAGGAGATGGTAGACCCATTCAGACGAACATGCTGTCATAAAAGAGGATGCTTGTATTTTACCAATGACTACAAGATTGGGGACAGTCTGCTTGGTGATCCTAAGCCAATGAAAGTAGCCCTTAATGGTTATATGTTGCAGTATGTAGAAACCAGGAGGGTACAGGATGCCTGTACAATGATGTGGATGCACATAACAGTCACTAGAGACCTGACTAAGGTCAAAACAAAAATGTCATTGCTGGGATACCGGCAAAGACATGGACACCTGCTGCCTATATGATGTCCCTTTCCCCTCAAAGTCTGGTCTCACCCTAAAGAGAAGACTGCAGTAAAGGAAAGAAATGAGCTAGTATGATAGGGGGATGCTTGATACTCTGCAAGCATGGCAGGAAAAACGCATTTAGGAAAAAAGATCTATGTGATTTGAAGACACATTTCATGAAAAGGGTCGCAGGCATAGTAGGAAAAGACATACACAAAAAAAGTCTGAGTGATATGAAAATATATTTATTGAAAGGGCCAGTTCAGAGTCAATGAATTTGATCAGAACTTTAATAATGTATTAATTTTAGAGAGGACAGCAGTACTGAAAAGGAAGGATACAGAAAATAGACATTCACCAGATAAAGACAGGGTTCATCAATGCTTTTACTTTAAATGTTTGTGTACCAAAGGAATGTATAGATAAATGCATTAATATATTAAATCAAATGAAGTACTCAAAAGGCTGTAGGTTGGAACATTGTTTACATTTAGGAATGCAAAAGCTACAAGTGATTTAGTCGGTCATCATTATATAAGAATAAGGAAGATTATGCCTCTTATTAAGGGTAGGTATACTCACTCCAAACTACTGCTAACTAACATTCATTGGTCTGTCTCCCACAGCCCTAGAATAGTTTAATATCTACTCCACTCACTAATAGGACCCAAAGTGTAAAATGGCAACAATACAAATCCACCTTTCTTCCCATACCAGGTAAAGTCTCTCAAAGCTCAATACTTGGTCTCCTACTTTTCAACATATCCATTAATAATGTTAGTCTTGCCTTCACTAATGCAACCCATATCATGTATTTTGAAAACTTCATCCATTATCTACACAACCAAAACAATCCTTGAGCATCAGAACATCACCCAGCTCTGTTACCTCCATCCAAGTCTGATTCAAACAGTCCAACCTTGTATTAAACCCTAGAAAAACTAAGCTGATTCTGTTCACCCCTAATTCAATCTCAAACATAATAAATAAATAAATACAACTTCACCTTCTTTCCCCCAGTGGTACAAGCTTTGAGTCTTTTTCACTACACAAAACCCTTAGGTGTGTTCATCATTAATGAAAATCTAAAATTTGGCCTCTGTGTCCAATAGGTAGTCATGAAAATAAATCAATTTAGACTGCTATGCAAGGCAAAATTCTAATTAACAAACTGCTCATAGAAATGCACAGCAGCTGCCTACTTCCTACATTTTCATATGATGAACCATCTTCACAAATCTTTATTCAATCCAGCTTACAAAACTGGAGTAGTTTTGTAATGAAACAGCTAACTTTGCTACAGATGTAAATGAAACCCACCACTGCACCACCATAAAAACAGCTCAAATGGCTTGAATACCCAAAATTACCTCAAATACTGTCACCTCATAATAGCATATATAATTTTACGCATCCCAGAAACTGCCTAATCCTTATGAATTTTCTTCAGCGGTATATTCTCATGAGAAAACTTTAGTCATCCAATAAATTCCTGACCTATATCACTCCCTCCCATAACTTCCATGGTGACTCCTTTTATTCCAGCTGAAATGCCACACTCTGGGAATTTCTATCCACCTCCATCTGACAGATCAGCAAACCCAGCTTCTTCAAGTCCTGACTAAAATCATATTTTAAGAATACCTGGATCTATCACTGCACCTCTCCTGGATAAAGATCTTTATCTGACCTCTTTCGTTCCATCTAAAACATATAAATGACCTCTTCTCTATGTAATCACATAGGACCTCGTTTTGTAGGTATAACTAACATACCATTAGTTAGTCCCTTCAAAGTTCCTCTCACTGTACCACACCCCTTACTTTATCTCCCCTAGTCTTCACTTCACACGTCTCTTTGTGTATCTCAAGCCTTAACATAGATATTTTTTATACATATATGTGTGTGTGTGTGTGCGTATATATATATATATATATATATATATATATGTTTAGTAGTGTGGATTTGGGATAGTTTCGCCATACCTTACAAACCATGTCAGTTTATCTAAATTATCAAATGCCACATAACATGCACTATTCCTGTCATTACATGCACATGTAGATTACATTATGAATGGTCATAGGATAACTGAACAGATAATCAGGATTTCAGATATGACAACTGTAACATGGGTATGAAGGACTGAAAACTGGTTTATTTTGAGTACGAGGTCAAATGTTCTGAACTAGCAAAACAGAAAGGCTGCTGTCCATCTTATAAGTCCACCCTGTGAAATACACTGGAACATTTTTTAAACACACTCAGATCTTGGACATGACATCTAGAAACAAAAGTAACACAATAAAGACACCTAGCATCAGCAACAAAAAAGAGAGAGAGAGAGAGAGAGAGAAAAGAAAAGAAAAATGTACATAAAAATGAGAGAACATGCAGTGTCTTCAAACTGAGCAAACTCATAAAGAATAAAATCAGTGAAAACAGTTACACAGTTTTCACCTCATACATCAGTAGGGTAAGGGTAGAGAACGTTGAACTCTCAAGCTTTAGCTGCCCAAGTTTCAACCAGCTGACGATCTGAATTCCTCTGTAAAAAAAAAAATCACTATTAGTGTGCTCACAGTGATGCCCTTTTGGGGGAAATTTCCCCCACTTTAAGGTGGTGTGATCGTGGATTTGGTAAAAACATTTAAAAAGTATGTGTGTGTGTGGGGGGGTTCAGCCTTTTTTTTTTGTTTTGTTTTTTTTTAGTAAATACAGTTCAGGGATTCTAGTTCTTGGTGCATTCAGTTTTGTCCACTCGCACTGGAAGCAATCAGTATATAGACTTCATCAGGCAGTCTGATGGATTTTCTATGCATTTTATCTTCTGGATTTGACAGCTGGCCCTCATCACTATAATAATGAATAGCTATGGGAAGTGCAGGCAAAGACCATCAGTAATAAGGGCTTCCCTACACATGATCATGGTGAAATTCCTTCAGTGCCAGTAGCACCCCAAAACAAAAACTACAGAGGAACATTGCTCTCTGTTTTTCATAGGAAATCATTACCAGTGTTATTTGTAAGTGTGCATCAGCAATGATTCACTCCCTTCTTCAAGTTGGTGCAACCGAGAAGTCTGTATATTTAAGTTCAGGAGTATGGGAGCTTGCCTCCCACATCAGGAGTTAAAGGGGGCAACCAAAAATGTTAATTTTTTTCACCCTTTTGTGTTTCAGACATTATTTTTCACCACTTCCAATCCTCAGGAATTTTTGAAATTGGTGTTTCATACTAAAATCCAGAAATAACATGTAATATGCTGGCTGTTTTATGATACTACCTCTTGAATAACAGTAGCAAAAATTTACAAATCCGACCCAATCAAAGATGTTCATGTGCAGTGTAAAAAATAGTTTGCTTTTATTTGTATCAGAAACGCAGTATTTTTAATCAAGTTTGACTCTGCTACACAAACTATAAATTGTTCTCCAAAGGTCTACTGGGAACATTCTGCCCCACAATTCATCTCATTCTTGTCATGTGGCCAGATAATGCATCGTTTGTATAACGCCTGTTTTGTATGCTTAGAGTTTGTAGCTGTGACTGCACACATATGTAGCCAAGCATTTGTTTTTTTGTACTTAAACCTCAAATTATTGCCTTTAAATCTATCAAGCATTTAGAAAATGCACACAGCACTTTAGTCATTTATCTAAATTATTAAATGCCACATAACATGCACTATTCCTGTCATTACATGCACATGTAGATTACATTATCAATGGTCATAGGATAACTGAACAGATAATCAGGATTTCAAATATGACAACTGTAACATGGGTATGAAGGACTGAAAACTGGTTTATTATTGCATAATACGCACTTCAGAAATGCATAAAACATGTTCAGTTCTTGTCCCTGCAATCAAAAAGTTTGTTTTTAGGAAAATACTCTTGTGTCTTTTGCACAGATGCATATTGTTCACATACATTTGGACAGTTCTAGAAGTTATGGTCTTCACAAACCACAATGTTTCTGAAAATTAGGGGTGCAGAGAATAGGTAAGAGGGATCTGGAATTTAATGGAGGAAGTTGGCAATGGAACCAAGGTAGCTGGAACAAATAATTAGAGAGGGAAAGGTAATAGAATAGAAGAGGCCAAAGAAACATTTGGAATGCAGGCTAGAGATTGCCTTCCCTGTCATGGATTGATATTAAAGTATAGGCAAAGCGAAAGTGGTATGGGAATCCTAAATGAAAGACCTGCACTGGTTGCATTTTTAGTTAAATCTAGAATAGAAGCTGCTGTTAAAACATGGACAATTAGTAGGGCATATTAAATATTGCAAAATAACTACAGGCATCAATCAGAGGAGATCAGAAAAGGTTGGGAAGGGAGATTATTTATTTATTTTATTTATTTATTTCACATTTGTTAACCGGGTTAGTCCAAATGAGTTTGCAAACAAACCCATTTTCAGTGGAGACCTGAGGGCAAAAACTCCAGCAAACATAAGTAAAGATAAAGTGCCAATATACAAATATTAGATAACAATCACAATACAAAATAATTGTAAAAAGAAAAGGTTATTAACTATTTGCATTGCACTGATAGTAAGCAATCTATTTTCAGTGGAGACCCAAGGGGAAAGAGCCCCAGTAAACATAAGCAGAGATAAACATACAGGATAAAAACTATTAAAAATAACAATACAAATACAAAATTAATTATAAAGAGGAAAACAAAAGAAATGCACAGATAGCAGTGGTCTAAAATTTATTACATATGAGAGTAAAAACAAAAATATAATCGCTGTTGAAAAGAAGGACCATCTATAGACATTGATAGGAAGTGGGGGGGATAAATAGTGTGGAGAATGAGAGGGGGGAGAGAAAGGAGGGGTCCATAGTAGGGCTATAGCAGTAGAGCTGAGGGTTTAGGAGGTTAGTTTAAGCAGAAGTTGCTAACAGAGAATGAAATCTAGGAGATGCAATAGGTTGTATAGTAGGACAGACTAAGACTATGTGTGGTCAAGGCAACAACATAATTTCAAGTTTAGTAGGTGGGATTTAAGCTCCTTTTTAAAACAGGGAAAGGAAAGGTTGGATCTAATATGGAGAGGGAGTTTGTTCCAATTTAGTGGGACAGAGTGTTTGTAAAGTAGCTTGCCAATATTCCGTTTTGGGTTTATAAACTGAGAGAAGATGCTGATCAGCACTCCATAGAGACCGGGGGGGGGGGGGGGAGTAACATGGGAGGCGAGAGCAGGGTGGGCAGAGAGGGGTTGTTGAGTATGGAAAAGGTAGTGTGGAGCTGCGATTGTAGGAGAAGGTGTGAAAATTCCAGACACTGAAGTTTGTTTAGTGAGAGGCGGTGATGTGAAGAGAGTGGTTGGTTTAGAATAAATCTGGCAATTTTGTTGTATGTTTGCTACAAGATTAGATAAGCAATTCACAAAGAAACAATGAGAGGACGTATGTATGGCTCCCAAATATGCAACAAAATCTAGAAGATTTAGGATTTTTGCCTGGAAGTGTTTTCATAGGTACTTTTATATCCCAAACAGACTCCAAAGAATTCTTTCTTATGTAGATGGCATGGAGATGAAAGAGAAAGTTGGGAGCATATGTTCTCCGAGTTTAATGAATCGGAAGACTAAATTCCCTGCAGAGTACTGTATCAGGAATACTGGGAAAACAAATGAGTACCACAAAGGAAATAATTTTTTTGAACTGGGATATAGGCTCTGAATTGCCTAGACATAGTAAGGCCTTGTTAAGTTTAATTCTGGTGGCTGCCAAAAAAGCAAATACTAGAAAATGGAAATCAAAGTCTAAACTAGTCATACATGAAGTAGTGAATATTTTAACAGAGATAAATGAATATGAAGCGGGATCCTTAGAAAAGAGTAGGAGTAAATTACATAGAAAAAATGGAAATTGTTGGAACAATACATGCAGAAAAATGTTTTGGAGGAAGAATGAGCTTTAAAATAAGGCAGGAATTTAACAATTTATGTAATGTTGGTTTGATTATATTGTATATAATAATATATGTAATATATGGTTTACTATCATTTTTCCTATCGCACTTCATGCTAACTATCATTTCTATGAACCATAGAAACAAAAAGCACTATCAGCGAACAACATAAATATCGAACGCGGAAGTGGTGAATGTTCGAATTTGACACAATTTGAACATGCACCACACTTCTGCAAATGGAATCACTCTCCGACACACAGTAAACAACATGTTTGGAGGGGGGCATGCCCTCCTGCACCCCCAATTTTGGGGACTGCACCTCCACACCCCCTGCTACTTTTATATACAGACTCCGATATCGCACTACAGTGAGGGAAAGGATACATTTCCTGATCCCCACTATAGTGCGATATGCATGAAAATGTAGAAGGTCACAACAGCAAATGCTGTATTGCATTCGCTGTTGTACATTTCTACAGTTCATCATTTGTTCTTTCGATACTACCAAATGGGTCAATTCGGACTAATGTGAATTGCACAAAGTCCAATCACCCATTTGATAGTAAATCGTAATATATACTGTTTGTAAATATGAACTTATTAATATGGTTTGATTACTTTTATATAAATTTAAGTTTGTTTATGTTATAAGTGATAATTGAATAAAAGTGTTTAAAAAAATATATATGAAAAATCAGTTCTGAGATAACCCTAATATTTGACTTGAGAGGGAAGACATTTTGGGGGAATTCAGAAAAGTTACATTGATGTGTACACATCATGCTAACCTTTTGGAATTCAGAGACAGCCTTAACATGGTGCACCCAGCAGAAAGACATGTAGCACCCCGTCAGTATGTCTCTGAGATCATGCTATATGCAAGTTAGGCAGCCTGGCGGAGAGGTGTATATTAATTAGCCATGTGTTCTATCCACAAGAACTGCCTCCAGGAAGGCATCTCCAGACGAAGTGCTTTATGAAATCACCCAGAGGTGTAGATCAGCACAGCCACCCCTAGCATGTAATGCTTTGAACCAAAAGGCCATATTCAGCCAACACAGAAAAGATAAGTATTGGTTATTTTAGCAGTAAGGTATGGTTGGGAGAAGTGTGACTGAGTATATGCAAGGGAGTGTGTGTGTGTGTGTGTGTGTGTGTGTGTGTGTGTGTGTGTGTGTGTGTGTGTGTGTGTGTGTGTGTGTGTCTGCCTAGGAGATAGTGTACTTGGAGTAATGAGGTTGTGTGTATATGTGAATGGATTAATGGATGAATGTGTGAATTCAGTCGGGTGGGTAGGGAGTTTTGTGTGTGTATATACGCGCGTGAGCAAGTACATGTCCACATGTGTGCATGCATGTGTATATGTGTGTGTGTGTGTGTGTGTGTGTGTGTGTGTGTGTGTGTGTGTGCATGTGTGTGCGCGCGCGCGTGTGTGTGTGTGTGTGTGTGTGTGTGTGTGTGTGTGTGTGTGTGTGTGTGTGTGTGTGTGTGTGTGTTTGTGTGTGTGTGTATGTTTGTATGCAATATGTATATGTGTGTGTGTGTGTGTGTGTGTGTGTGTGTCTGTGTGTGTGTGTGTGTGTGTGTGTGTGTGTGCATGTATATGTGTTTGTATGCGATATGTATATGTGTAAGTGAGTGTGGCTTGGGGTGGCTGTCATACCTCCACATACCCATTAGACTAATGAGCATACTTTACAAAACTGGGTGTGGGGAACTAGCCACCAAATAATACTACAACTGTGCCATAAGGCCACTCAGACTTGTACTGGGACTGGGTTGTTTGAGTGGAAAACTAACCACCAGGGAATACTATTCCTATGTTGTAATAGCACTCAAACCAGTATGGGGATCACAGGGTTGGGGGACAACTAATTACCAGGGACAGGACATGTGGAAGATTCAGGGACAGGTACAGAGACTGTTTTTGTTTGAGTGCATACGAGGGTGTGTGTGTGTGTGTGTGTGTGTGTGTGTGTGTGTGTGTGTGTGTGTGTGTGTGTGTGTGTGTGTCAGTGACTAAGGGGCATGGATGCCCAAGGCTATATGATGCATCCACCATAGTTAACTATTGCCGGAAGTGATGATCTGCACTTAACAGTAGTTAACTATAATTCAGAGACATGCATATGAGCCGATAATGTGGTCTTTCCCTGTTACGGTTTACATGTTTCTGACTTGCAAAATACCATATTGTAGGAGCAAGGCCTTTGTAGCATGAGTCGTACGATTTAATATTTTCCTGGGATTATATTTACACAATGTCTCACTTGGGGATATAAGTACCATGTATCAAATTTGCAGGCTGATAGCTCAACAATATTTGAAGTTACAATTACAGTTAGTACAAGACAGGTTTAGTGTGGATTAATGAAAATTACAAGTTATTTTAGTTTGCAGTTTTGTTTCTTTCTGATCTCAAATATTTAGATGTTCAACCAACAGATTTCCCTAAATTATTCTCTTGCAAAAATGATAAAGAATGATGCCAGCCATTTCTCTTAGCTCAGCTTTTAATATAATATGATTTTGAAAAAGAGCTATTTTTTGAGTCACTTATCAGTCAGACAGGTGACTGTCAATAAATTTTCATATTGTGCAAGTTAGCCATCTGAAATACATTGCTATAACCAAATCTCATCTTTAAATAAACATAAATTAATGCTAATGTTTTACGCTCTCATATTATACCTTTGCATATTTCCTTCACCCCTTCTGATCTATTCCTACCGTGCAAGCAAACACATTTGTAAATATTTGCAGTGGTGGCTGGTGACTTCAAATCAAAGAGGGGCTGCAGGAGACAGCTGAATGGGTGTGGCCAACTAGAAAGGGGTGGGGCTATACTAAAACGCAAAAACTGGGACTTTAATTAAATATGCTGCCCTGGGTGCCACTGCCAAACCGTCATTATGAGAGTCAAATCACGACAAAATGAATTGTAGAAGAAAAAATATTTCAATGCATTGGCTACATGACAGCTTAGTTAATATCTAGATGGAAACAAAAAGGTTGCGAGGAATGAAAAAATACATTACTGGAATGCCAGTCAAAATCAAGTATAAAAAAACAAGCAGCACTCAACTCAAACCACTTTTCCTTGCACTGCAGTTCTAATTATAATTTATATTCAGCTTTATAAAAGTACTAAGTAACACACTGAAAGAAGTAATACCCCCACTTGTAAAAATGTTTTTCATCCAAAAAAGACCTGCTATCTACATGTTTCATGGGGAAAACATGATCAAAGTAAAAAATGAACAGCAAACAAGAAACAAGCTCAAGATAAATTGCTTAAAGGATTACTGCACAGGTTATAGAGCACACATGATAGACTGGGATTCTGTTTAGTTTATGGGTAAAGCCTGCAAAGATGACTGCAAGTCTCCAACAAATATAATGAGCTTCTGAAAATACTGTAATCCTGTCCTTTATTACAAATACTGTCTTATGCATTTCAATACCTAAGGCTTATACGCTATCTAGTTATGTAAATATTCTCCACATGGCAGCAACAAAAAGGCTTTCAAAGTTGGTAATTCTTTAACAGTATGCTTATTAAAGCTTACTTACATCTTACAGTCTCAAACAATCTTACCTGATGGCCATTAAAGCATTGCTACTTAAACACAGAGCAACAGGCACTGTAACAACATGCATTTTCTGAATAATAATAAGCATAAATCAACAGTATAAAAATATGACAGAAAACCAGAACATCCTGCAAAATTAAGGACAGATGAAAAGCCACTGTAGTACTTGGTGCCTACCTTGGATGGGGAGATACTCTGCATACTTACACTGCATAACTGTTCTTACCTTGCTTGGACACATCCAGAGTCACTATGTGGGGGAGTGGGGTGCAACAAGTATGTCACATTTTGAAATGTCTCTGGCTGATGGTAATGGCCCTGACACATTCGTCATATCTCTCAGCCTCAGAGCAAGAAATCTGGATAAAGCCATAAACAGAAGTGGGACAAAGGCCCAAAAATAAGGATACTTTTTAAATATTGCTTTTATAAACTTAGAAAGATAATAGAATAGTAGGTCTTGCATTAGTATGAAATTTCTGAAGGGTATGAAATCTGAAACTCAAATGCCTGTCATTATTTTCTAACTTCAATCTTTAATGATTTGCCACTAATTTGCCAGAAAACCAAAACTTTATGAAAAATGGACCAAAAATGTGGTACAAAAATATAAAATAGCCACACAATACAGCTGGGAACCTGTTAAAGAAGGGACACTTTTTAATATTAGTACTGTTAACTTGAGCAGCTGAAAAAAATAAGAGAATCTACATGCATTTCTGAAATTAAAAGTAATCTATAACTCTGATCATTACAAATATTTATTAATTGTAAATCCTCCACTTTTTCTTCCAAATATGCCACTTTGTGGAGGGATTATTAGGGGGAGAGCAACATTCTGAGCCAAAATCAGGGACAGTTGAGAGGTTTGGATATACCTAATTCTATAAAGTGATTTATTTGCGCGTATCTCCCATCCTTGTAACACAGAAAATCTGGACAAGGCCAAATATATTGGGGGAACATACAACAGTACTAAGAATTGCTCTTGTATAAACTTACTTGACAGAACAACAGGTCTTGCTTTAGCATGCATTTTTCTGAAGCCTATGAAGTCTGAAACTCAGTGTCTGTCATTATTTAGTGACTTCATTCCTAAATGATTTGCCAGAAAACCACAAATTTTATGAGGAACAAACCAAAAATAAGAAGCTAAAATCTATTAATTTTTCAAAAATCTGGACAGTTAAGAGGTATAGTTCAGCCAGGGCTGTCTGAGTTTGCTACCCTTCCCCCCTCAAAAAATCATGGTCGAATGGGCCTTCCCCCTGCAGCTTTTCCAATGTCCCATTACTTGGCTATTTCACCCCATTTACCATAAAAACTGTAATGTGCATACTGCTTTACTTCTACAATGATTTGGATTTCATTTAAAAGTTTTATTTTACATTTTACAGCACAAACATGAATAGATATCTGCTAAACAAAGCAATGCAGTCTCACAATGAAAATAGACTTAGCATTAAAACTTCTCTGCCCTTGAAACTCACATTGATCGAAAAAGCATTGAAACCCACATTCAAAGAAAACACATCTGGCCAGTGGCAGATAAAGATTAACTTTAGGTTGTTTTCAAATCATAGGCCTCTTGCACAGGAAACATAAATGTGTTCTTTGATACACCTTTCTGATTGTATTAAATTATATTCCTTGTATAATACAGTACAGCTGTTAGAGGCATTTTAAATTTATTGTTTTGTACATTTTTCCACTAAACAGTGAAACAAAATGCATGCACTAATAATGACAAAACTGCCCAGTTCAGAACACTTCCATCATAAAAGTCTACTCAAACGTCTAAAATCCACCAGTGTCAGTAAATATGCACAATCTCTGCAGAAGTAAAAGTCATCTAAATAATTCCACATTAAAGAGATCTGTAACTAATGAAGAGGTTGCTGCTAGCAAACAATGTTAATATTTCATTGTTTCATCTACAACTAAAGTGCCTGCTGCCATTGAATAAATTGCCTATGCCCAATTAAAAAAAACGATAAGCTAGTAATATTGCAATAGAGAATGGATGGTAAACTCATAACAGGTTCATCATTACTAGGTATCTCCACCAAAGAGGACATTCTCAGGACTGCAGCATCCACCCCCTTTAAAAGTACAACACAGTACATTATCAGCAATGCATCTATATACTGTGGGAGTAGAACCCACAGCCTTCTGCATCAAAAGCAAGTACACTACCTCTTGTGCTATTAATAATACAAGCAGACTCAGCATAAGCAGCATCTTCAAGCTCTCAACTCCTTGTAAAATCCACTCAACACAACTGCATCTCTCAATTTTGAAGCACAAGAAACCTGGAAAAAGCCAAAATTTATTGGAGGGGGGGAGACAAAAGCCGAAAAACTAGGGGCACATTTTAAACATTACTTCTATAATCTTGGAAAGTTGCTAGAATAAAATGATGTGTTACTACCATGCATTTCACTGCCAAGTCTCAAACCCTGGACCCTGTGCACTACAGTCAGAGCAACATACCACTATGTCAAATCAGTTGTTTCTTGAAAGACAGGTAGACTGAAACATAAATGACTATCATTTACTGAATTCAGTTCTCACCATAGCTCTCAATCTCTAAGCACAAAACACCTAGACAAAGCCAATAATGGGGGAATACAGCCCCAAAAATAGGGACAAATTTCAAATACTGATCTTATAAACAGAAAATTGCTAGAATAAAAGGTTTTGTGTTACTGTGTACTTTCTGAAGAATATGAAGTCTGAAATTCAAATGCCTGTCATTATTCAAAATCCAGAAAAAATTCACAAGTGGTAGGGATAGTGGTAGGGGTAGTGGTAGTGGATAGGGAATTCAAGTTCTTGCTACATGGTCCCAAGGTACAGGGTTTGAGTCTATCTAGCCACCAGGTATATTTAACTGGGGCATTTCTCACACACACACACACACACACACACACACACACACACACACACACACACACACACGCACACACACCCTACCTGCTGCAAAGTCCGTTCATCCAAACTCAAACACCCTACCTGCTGCAAAGTCCGTTCATCCAAAATCAAACAGCCTACCTGCTGCAAAGTCCATTCATCCCAAATCAAACACCTAACCTGCTACAAAGTCCGTTCAACAGTAGTTTCCAAAATCAATCTCCACATTCAAGTTTGTTCATTCCCGCGAGAGCAAGTTCTTCTGTCACGCAATAGCAGGCTGGGTAACAGCCTGCAGACGTTGCAGTCCGATCCCCTTCCAGTCTATGCAGTTGTAACTGCATAGACTTCTGGGATCTCTGCTGCTAAATGCTGTCTTCCTAATCTGGACTGCTGGGAAGACAGTCCAGATTCTGTGTGCGTGCTCTGGGACTGGTTCATCAGCAGTCTGGATTGGAAAATGCCGTGAATATGCATGCGTGATGTACCGGGACTTGCATTTTTTTTCTTTTTGTTTTTTACTTTAATTTTCTTTTTTATTTAATTTTCTTTTCTTTTTACAGCTGGGGGGGGGCTGCAGTCCTGAAGCCCAATAGCATGAGCCGCCCCTGAATATTTGTAAATATGTACTAACAATCTTTCTTATATTTTATTTTTCTTAAAACTTTTTTTTTTCAAAAATGTACTATATCACTGTTTTACTCCTTTGTTACTGAATTTTCTAAATTGCATAAGGTCCTACATCTGTATAATGTCTTACATCTACAGAATGTCTGTATTATACTACTGTGTTACTCATTTGTTATGTATTTTTCACATTTGTATAATTTCTGATGGAGCTTTTCTCCCTAGGACTCCATTGAAACAGGCTCTTCTCGGCCCAGTGGACTATCCCGGTAAACAAACTGTAAAATAAATAAATAATAAATAAATAAAGAAGAGTAAGATAATCTGCAATGTCAGTTTTTAGAAAAAATATATTTTTCGCCACCTTTACTACAGGTGCTCATGTTCCAAGAGTGAGTGTGGCTTGGGGTGGCTGTCATACCTCTAATCACCCATTAGGCTGATTTGAAGTCAGGCACTCAGGCACTTGTAGTTCGGGTACACTGCTGCTCATGGGAAGGGAGCACTGCTTGCTCTCAAACTCTAATATGAGGGGGGTTATGATTAAGGAGCAGGATGGGGGTTGTAAGATTCGAGACAGGAAGGAAGATTATAGGGTTAGGGAGCAGAAAGGAATTTTAGGTTGGGAAAAGTTAGAATTTTAGGTTTAGGGAGCAGGAATGGAGTTTTAGGGATATGTTGTGGAAAGGGATGTTTATGGTTATTTTCCGATCAGGAAATTTAGGTTTAGAGAGGGAAGTTGGAGTTTTCAGTATAAGGAGTGAGAAGGGATTTTTATTTATTTATTTATTTTATTTTACATTTGTTAACCGGGGGTGTCTGACTGAGCTGAAAAGGCCATTTTTCAGCAGATGCCCGGGGAGAAAAGCTCCACAAAGAAAAATTACAGACACATTTAGTTATTTAGACATGATCAGTATACACACAAATTACAGGAGACATGTTTTTACAGTGGTATGCGGCACATAAACTGTTACAGTGGAGAGAACAAACAAAAAAAATATTAATTTTAAAAATAAAGGTAATTAATAGATTTGTGGTGTACAGCTGAAATTTGGAACATAGGTAGAATACATACATAGTACACAGGTACAGTACATACATTGTAGATTAGCCAGTGTTTGTGAGTAAGATTAAAAACTATTATCAAGTGCTCTAGATTTTGTATGTATGTGTTATCCGCTTTCACTAGCCTGGGGAGCAATCATGGCTCTGCCAACTTTCCTTGAGATGTTGCCTGATGAGGTCTTTAATGGAGGCTTTGGATGATGTATTTTGAATGCTTGTAGGGACAGAGTTCCATTTTTTAGCCACTGAACTACTATACAGTGCATCTCCAAAACTATTGTAGCTGTTGGTGACTTCTAGTAGTAGTTTGCTTGATGATCTAAGAGGCCTTTTGACTGAGTGATGTTGTACTAGGTTTTTGAGGGCAGGGCACTTATTGGGGAGGTAATAGATAGAATGACAGAGGCAGAGCTGATTGTAGGTTAGGAGGTTGGGCAGTTCAAGCCAGTGGAGCTGTCTCAAAGCAGTACAGTGATGAGTTCTATATGAGCAATTTGCAGCAAAGCAGGGAATTCTGTTATAGCAGGCTTCCATTTTGCTTAGTTCAGTTTTGTTGAGATTAGTCAGAATGGGAGATGCATAGAGTAGGGTGGATAGATGTTGGGAGTGAGCAATGGCTGATCTTGTGGTGTTGTTAAGAAATGGTTTGATACCGTAGAGCGACCCCAGTTTGGCATGTACTTTTTTAATAGTTAAGTTGAGATGACGATCAAATGTTAGGTGGGAGTCTATGGTTATTCCCAATAGCTTTTATTATTATTTATTTATTATTATTAGGGTTAGAGTAAGGGTTCTGGTAGGGGATATGGGAGGTAAGTATTTATTTATTTCTTTATTTATTCAAATTTGTTAACCAGGATAGAGCACTGATCACAACTGGCTAATTAGTTACTAGATATCAAGTTTGTAGGAGTTTGAGCTCTTGTGTATTCAAGCAGGTGGCAGCAAGCAAGTGTATCACAAGCATGTCACTTAGTAAATCTTGTTCGACTGATTAATCATTCAATGGCATAATCTTCTCCACCCATAAATGTTTTATATTAGTAACCTTTTCATATGGTCCCTCAAGAAAATCTATAGGAATTATTTTTATGTACCACAAACACTGTTTACATTTCATTTTGATTTCAAGATTTTCAAGATTTCACTTTAAAAGGTTGATATACATATTACAAAAAAGTAAATGCTAACATAAATTACCAATGAAGTGTGTGTGTGTGTGTGTCTGTGTGTGTGTGTGTGTGTGTGTGTGTGTGTGTGTGTGTGTGTGTGTGTGTGTGTGTGTGTGTGTGTGTGTGTGTGTGTGTGTGTGTGTGTGTGTGTGTGTGCGTGCAAGTGCATGTTGGTCTACATGTATGCACACATTTCAGCAAATGGAGGCATAACAACAGACATATAGCATATTTTTCAAAGTAGAATGTTTTTAAAAACTTGAAGAAAAAAATAATCAGCCTCTAAAAAGACACAGAGCAGAATTGGTCTTATGATGGTTTGTTAAAGCATTTGCATTACATTATATTTGACAAGTGGGGTTATGGGGAGATTTGAAAAGTAGACACATTTGGATAGTGCAAATAGTAGCAGGGATAGAGTTACAGACTGCTGGAGCTGATTTATTGAAGGCTCTTTCAATGACCAGTTGGATGGCACTGCAGTGTTTCTAAAAGATTGCTATTGCTCATTTTCAGAAGTAAGGCAAGAAGTTCACAGAAGTTTAGAAGGAACATTTTATGTGTGGTGATACAGAGCAGGAAAGTTGTACATAGGATGTTTTGGTGTGTGTGTGTGTGTGTGTGTGTGTGTGTGTGTGTGTGTGTGTGTGTGTGTGTGTATATATATATATATATATATATATATATATATATATATATCCCTGTCATATGACAGAAAACTCATTTGACTAAAACCATAAGACTGAAATTTCGAAAGACTGAAAAGTCACTTGACTGAAACCCATAATACTGAATTTCAGCATACTAAATTGTAAACTGCACCATATAAAACCAGACTAGGTAGGGGCCCTATGCTCCACACCCCCCCTCCCAATGTGGGGGCTGTGCCCCCCACACCCCTCCTAACTATATATACTAACTCCAGGATTGCAGTACAGTGGGGAAGAGGCATATACCTTTCACTTTAAAATTTAGTATGTTGAAATTCACTGTTGTGGATTTCTGTCTTATGAGTTTTAGTCAAGTGACTTTTCAGTCCTTTGAAATTTCAGTCTTTTGGTCTCAGTCAAATGCGATTCAGTCAGATGAGGTTTCTATCATATGATAGGGATCCATATATGTGTGTGTGTGTGTGTGTGTGTGTATATATATATATATATATATATATATATATATATATATATATATATGTATATACACAGTATGCTGTGTTTTTGCATATGTTTATACATTTTTATATTTTCATTTTTTTATATTTTCACATACTGTGTTTCCATTCTATACTTATGTAATTCAGACTTTGAAGTTCTGTTTTACTTTTGTTCCTATTGCATTTATTTATTGAGTACCTTGCACTTTAACAACAAGGAGTATTTTTTACCATTTGAATATGAACATGTGACTCTTAAGAGTTTACTTAAGTGTGTGCACTTTTGATTCAAATGATTCTGATGAAGTCCTATAATTAATGGATGAAAGTGCTCAACCATTTTCTTGTTTTTTAATATTAAAATGGATTTTGTTATTTGTCCCTTTAATTCTGGCTGGTCATCATTCACAGTATTGTTTTATGGCTTTCCTTAGGAAGGTGATGTTTTAACTTGTTCTTGAAGATTTACTGTTTTGGCTCCTTCAGGAAGGACAGCACTATGTGGGCTGTTTTTTCTTTGAGTTTGAGACTACCAGGGCTAACAAAGTGGAGTAAATCAATGAATAAATAAATAAAATAATTAACAGGTTAAATATGACCCAGAGGAATCTGTATAGTTCAACATGATAGGATTGTCAAGGGTTGGACAGTGATGGTTGAGGGAAAGTTTCTGACAAGTGTAAATGGGGTGCCAATGAGCAAGAGGTTGCACTCATCTGTAGAAACGTTGTTCTTAGTGGTATCTAAGTTCTGGATGAATTTAATAAGCATGGTATTATGTTATTTAATTAACTGCAACAATGGGTGTATGGCTAAAAAACAAAATGGTTAGTAAAAAACATTTGTATCTTTCACCTGAATGTAACTGAAAAGCCTCTATGGTAGTAGCAGTAACACCCAATATAGTTGTTAAATGAACAAGAAAATAATGGGTGATATTCATTATATATTTGTAGTTCACAGAAGCACAATGACAGTAAACAGTGATGCTATATCTATGTGCACATCAGCTAAGCATGCATGATCAATGTTGATTACAGTAAAGTGCATGCCTGAGCAGAAATGCCTACAGCATATATGCACCCAAGTTGGGTTCCATGAAGTTCATCATATGCAAACTAACTAGAAAAGACAGAAGTGCATAAAAAGCTACTATGCATCACAATAATACAAGAAGGGCTCCTAATTAGCGTAATATAGTCACAGATTTTCAACATAGTCCTCATTTACATCCCGTAATGCTTCATTTCCCTAGGATCTTCCTAGACTACTTAAAACCAGTGGCCCTAAGCCAAGTTGATGCCTATGAAGCCTGTTTCAGCTATGCTGAGGAGCAGTTATTGCCACTTCCCACTAAGCCTAAGTGCAACAGCTATGAATGCCGCAAAGTAATAATTCAGAACATGGAAAATAAAGCACACCAAATGACAAAACTCAGATTTATATAAAATTATTTTGCTTCCTGTGTATTAAAAATCATTTGCAGGTTTCTGTTAAAAGGTACTTGAGACATACACTACCCTGATCAGAAAACAAACTCTTTTAATTCCTGCTAAAAGCTTTCATTATCGACATGCATGTCAAAATCTGATTGTAAAATCTAAAGGAAGCACATGGAGGTGGTGAAATCAGACCAAATGCAAATCTTTACTGAGATCACACTGCAGTAAAATGCTTGCTTTCTTCACCTCATGTGGACATCTTCAGACTATTGGAGCTTTTTTAATGCTTTGCATCAATATATGTACTTAGTTCAGTACAAATATAAGGGGTATTACAGTGAATAATGAGAAACCAACTGTTCAAAAAATAGCACTAGGTAAGAACACAACTCTATCCCAGTAGGAAACAAGTCAGTGAGATACACCAGGAGAGCCAATGGGCCAATAGTCTAACAGCCAATATTGACATACAGGGGATGGAAATACTCCAATAAGAAAAATACGCATGCCCAAGAAAATTCCAGAAAATGTGAACATGTGACTCCAGCCACAAAGTCCAGTTGGACTTATCTGATTGCTCAAAAAGATAAACTTCAAATGGATACATAGAAGAAATCAGAGCTAGAGTATTCATTACTTCAGCAGAAAATCTTGTCAGCCACGGAGAACATGCTCTCATCCATCTAACCATGGGTGAAACTTCTTCAGACATAATACAGAACTCACTGGATACAGAAATGCTTCAAAATGTGGAGGCCACTGAAAATATCTGATTTTAACCACAGCAGGAAAACTAAGGACATCAATGGGCTAGAAATCAGGGGCCTTTTGGAACAAAACTGCAGTATTGTCACCAGGTAGTTCCTCAGGAGAAAATTCTGCTGAAAAACAAGTTTTTGGGGAAGGAGGTCTGGTATGCCTGGGAGATACAGTCTTGTACTTTACTGAGCAAGACACCAACAGACTGCAAAATGTAGCAGTGTGCTTTCTGCCACAGATTGTGGGTAACTTATATGAGCAAAAACCCTCAACAGAAAAAGGTCCGTAGGAAAGTTATATAAAACCCAGGTATAAGCTGCATCCCAAGCTGATTCAGGGGGGAGTTTAGGCCCATGAATCAGAAATAAATCAAGGGCTCAGTTCTCAGCTAATCAAGTGTTACAACCATGGCCTTCAGCGAGTAGGACTAGGTGCAGTAAACAACCTTGGGTCACTGCTACAATAAGATCAGGTTATAATTTTAATGCCCAGAAAACAGGAGCAGCATGTTGCCTGGCTGTAAGGTACTGGTACTGTCCATAAGATTCAAGTTAGCCTCCAAATAATGCACCACTAAGGATCTAACATCAGACACACTTAGGAACTGGGTGCACCTGACATGTTTATTTAGGAATGGATAAAGGAGAACAACAGACCAAAGAAGCAGTGTAGGTCTCCAGGTAGATCATTATTGGGTGTAGGAGCTGTAAGAAACCATGTAGGTTGTGGAAGAACAAGTTATCGGACTATCTGACCAGCAGGTGTTGAAAATTTGTGACCCAGAACCCCAATGGGGAAACACCAGGGAAAGCTGCCCTTAGGTTTATTGGCTATACTTTTGCACAGGGTTGTTTCCTGGGTGATAATGGAACAACCAGTTAGGAGATATATCTTGCCTTAAATTTCACCAGTCAGGGCAAAGATGATGTATCAGTCAAGAATCTTTGAGACAGAAGGGATGTGGTCAATTAACAGTTCCAAGAGGAGGGTGCCACTCTAAAGAAAAGATGAAACTCCATGGAATATATGAGGAGTAGAGCCCACATCCCACCCGGCTACTCTACCACAGCTGTCCTAGGTGCAATATCAGCTGCAGAATGTAAACTATATATATATATATATATATATATATATATATATATATATATATAAACACATACAGTGGATATAAAAAGTTTACACACCCCCTGTTAGATGTCATTAAGTGCATTATGTGTCAAATGCAGTTTGTCAAATTCTGCAAATATTGAATGGAGAAAAATGTATTGTGCAAGGTAAGTGTGTCTTTGTATGTTAATTCCAAAACATTTATAGAGCAGCCTATCAGCCTAAGACTCCCAAATGTGGTAGTTGTGTGAGGAAGAACCAGATATGTAGAAAAAGTACAGAAATGCCATCCTCGGGGTATTTAGAACATAGGACTGAACCACAAACTGAAGAGGTAGCACCATAAAACACTACACACCACTCCTCAGTGGTATCCTTCAGCCCCCCCCCCCCAATTAATAGCTTGCTTCAGGTATGCTCTAGTACTTTTATATCAGCACTAATCTCACCTGCTCAAGTACTCTTGGATTCTGTTATTGTCAGTTTGTTATGACACTCAAGCTTTTGTAATGCTTTCCAGATCTCTTTCTGCATTTTAATTTATTCTGAGCTGCACCATAATGTAAGTAGTATTTTTGCATTAATCTCATTTATTTTGTACAGATGAATCTTGTTGATGTTCTTCGTGTTTCACTGTTGCAGTCATCACATTTGGATTATCTGCCTGCAGGTAGCCCTTAGCAGGCCTGAATACCAGAGTCTTGAGATTTCTGCATCAGATGCTGTCGCTTCTTCCATGATGTCAGGTCATCAGGGGTATAAAACATGCAGCCGACGCCATTACATCAGTCTTTCTTGCCGTGCGGTGCCCGAAGCAGAAGCAGTTCACAAGTGCTGGTCGGCCGACTCCTGACATTTTCGTTTTTGAGTTTCAGACCTGAAGTCCTCTAAAAGATAAGTACCCCATTGGGGATCCTTTTTTCTTGCTCTAACCAATGTCAGAAAAAAATAATAATTGTCTTGTCTGTGGAAAGCAAATACCTCATAGAGATTTTTATTCTTACTGCGTCACCTGTTTAGGCCCAGACCACGACGTCCCTCGCTGTTGGTTTTGTGCCTTGTTCAACACCCGAACTATCCATCGTCGGGCAATTTTTGTAGCTAAATACTTTTGCTCTCGATGTCCGTACTCCAAAATGGTGTCGATAAGCTATCCGACTACCGATCTTCCAAAAAATGTAAGTATAAAGACAGAGACAGACCGCATAGGTCCAAAACTGCCGATGATGCTACCATTAAGCTAGTCGTCAGTCTGCCGGTACTCAGTGAGGTGGTTTTGCAGCCCCTGATACCCACTTCTACAGATTCGCAGGCCTCTACTGAAACCCATTCAGAGTCCAGTATGCCGCGAGATGCTTCTTCGACTATGGAACCTGCGGATGTCTCTACCTTGGATGAGTCCGGAGCCACTGTGCAGGCACCAGCTTCTGAGGGTGCATTCAGGCCTACCGATTTTCATATTAAACTGACAACTTAGTTTCAAGCCAAAAATACTGAATTTCTCAGACCTAAAGTTCGCACTATGCTTAGGAAACTGATGACCAAAGCACATTCTCAGGCCCACAGGCCTCAATGACAAATGATTAGAATGGCTGAAGACCTTGTTACCTTAATTAGGGAAGCCAGCCTTCCCCCTCAGAGAGACCTAGAACTGATTTTCCTTCTGATTCTTCTGATCAGGAATCTGATATCTCTGTTCCTTCGGACTACCAGGACATACCCTTATCTACCTATGAGGATTCTGATGCAGAGGATTCCATTCCCTCTGCATCTCCTCCAGAAGATTTTTATTTTGGTGAAACCCTGCATAACCTTAGGGAGCATTTCCACTGGGAAAGCCAGGACTACTCTCAGTCCAAAAAGAGACTCAGGGAATTTTTAAACCTGCCTCAGCACAGGCCTCTAGCTATCCCTCCTGTTCTTGAGATTGTAGATGATGTTTTCTTGAAATCCAGCCTTACCCTGGATACTTTGCCTCCAGCTCCCAGGAAACCTGACAGGTACTATAGAGTACCTGACTCTCACAAATTCCTTTTCAAGAATCCTACTGCAGATTCAGAGACCATTTCCCAAGGACCAAAAGGCATTAAGGCTACCCCTTCTGACAGGGATTCTAGGGCTTTAGACAAATGGGGTAAGAAGGTATACACATCTGCTACTCTGGCCATTAGGGCTTTAAATTGCCAGTTTCATATGTTAAAGTATCAGCACCATATTATGGGGCTAATTAAACAGAAAATTATGTTGATTCCTGACTGTGCAGAACACAAAGATTTACAAGAGTTAATGCATTCTGCTAACCAAGTTGGTAAACATACTTTGCAGTGTGGTTTTGATGCCTTAGAAACATCTTGTAGGGCTGCTGTCTCTGGGTCTGTTCTTAGAAGATACGCTTAGCTTAAGGAACAAAACTTGCCAGATCATGTCAAAACAAAATTACTGGATGCACCCTTAAACCAAGGGCAATAAAGCAGAGGAAGTTCTCAAAAGGATGGAGGAGAAAGCTAAATCTATGCAAACTGTTAAAGATTTTTTATAAGTACAGCCACCTAGAGTCAGTAGGCATTGGCCTTCAAAGAACTGGTCCTTTCCAGTCCCTTCCAGGCCTTCTCAGTCCAAACCCAGGGGAAGCAGACCCCCAAGACTTCAGTCTCAGGCTATGCACAGATCTAAGCAGTGGGGTGCTCCCACGTCCAAAACAGGGAGTAGGAAGCCACCCCCTATGGTAAACTTGCACAATGACTTATCCTTAACTCCCTCAAGCCTTGCTCAAGTACTTGCACCTTTAGGAGGAAAACTCGCCCTGCATGCAAAAAACTGGGAATACGTTACCTAAGACAAATGGGTTTTAAACATTGTTTCCCTAGGATACAGATTCCACTTCCACTCACTCCCAACCCTAAGTGGATGGTCAGACCTCCCCCCAAACCAGTGGGTGGAGGCCCAAAAGTAAGTACTTTCTCTCGTCAGCATCAAGGCTATTCAACCTGTCCCACCAGAACAAAGGGGACAAGGCTTTTATTCAAGACTGTTCCTGGTTCCCAGAAAAAAAAACTCCTGGTGTCCTATCCTGGATTTATTTATTCTCAACACTTTTCTGGTGGTTCCAAAATTCAAAATGCTAACTCTCCAACAGCTGCTTCCTATGCTAGCCGGATGCCTGGCTGGCAACCCTAGACTTAAAAGAACCTTACCTGCACATCCCCATAAGGGAATCTTGCAGGAAATACCTTTGCTTCAGGGCAGACTCTATGCACTATCAGTTCTCTGCACTTCCCTTTGGCTTATCTACTGCACCCAGGGTATTCACAAAGTGCCTAGCTCAAGCCATTGCTTTTTGCAGGCAGAGAAATATTCAAATATACCCATACCTGGACAATTGCTTGATTCAGGCGGAAAGTCAGGACTTGCTACTACAGCACCTGGTATTTGTAAAGAGACTTCTAACTTCACTGGAGTACACCATCAATGAAAAGAAATCACACCTAGTACCCTGCCAACAGATTGTATTTCCGGGAGCAAGCTTGAACACAACTTCCCAGATGGCATTCCTTACCCTAGAGAAACAAATTTATTTGACGACTTACTTCAACCTACTGGCCACCAAAACCCAGCTATCTGCAAGGAAAATACTGCAAGCTCTGGGGTTCATGGCCTCTTACATTCTGTTAATTCCATATGCAAGACTGCATCTGAGGAAACGTCAATGGTATCTAAAAAGTCTATGGTGTCAATATTCTCAGGACCTGGAAACAATAATTCCTATTATTCCGTGTCTAAAGTCAGAGTTATTTTGGTGGGCAGTGGCCTGCAACCACAATAAGGGACTCTCTTTTACTCTACCCCCTGCCACCCAAACCCTAACAACAGACACATCAGACTATGCATGGGGGCTCACATGGCAGGGCAGTGCATTCAGGGCAAATGGAACCCAAAGCAGATGCACCTGCATATCAATCAAAAAGAAATGTTAGCTGTACAGAATGCTCAGACAGCCTTCAAAGGTCTTATTATTCCAGGACAACTATTGGTAAAGACAGACAACACTACAGTTATGTGGTACATAAACAAGCAAGGGAGAACACATTCCTACCCACTCTGCAGACTAGCCATGGCTCTGTGGAACACAGCCTTGAGCAGCCAAGTGCATCTACAAGCTCAATTCCTGCCAGGCAAACTAAATTCACTGGCAGACAACTTAAGCAGAAATCTCATGGACTCACATGAATAGAAACTGGAACCCAAAATATTAAAACTTTTGGGGAACAGATGGGAGACACCAGAGGTGGACCTGTTTGCTTCCCCTCAGAACTATCTATTGAACAAATACTGCACCAGAACTCCCCACAGCCAAGCTTGGGAGGTGGATGCCCTGTCCTTTTCCTGGGAAAGCCTCTCAGTCTATGCCTCCCCCCCACTCTGCCTCTCCTCTCGAAAGTTCTAATAAAGAACAAACAGGACAAGCCAATGGCAATCTTGATTACACCAGACTGGCACTGGTATCCTCTTTTGCACAGTCTGACAGTGCTGCAACCATGGCACCTGCCTCAGACCCCCTTCCCTGCTGTCCCAGCAGGGGGCCAAATTCTGCACCCTCAGCTTCAGACCCTGAACCTTGCAGCCTGGCTAATCCCCTGAACTCACCTCTACCAGCCCACAGTAAGTAGGTGCTGGATGTCATTCTTGAGGCAAGGAGGCCTAGTACTAGAAAATCCTATTCAGAAAAGTGGAAAAGATACTGTTCCTGGAGCCATTCTCAAGGTATAGCCATAACTGTGCCCAGCTTACCTCATATACCAGATTACTTAACAGAAATGCTGTAAAAGGGCCTATCCTTCTCTTCAATTAAGATCCATGCCTCTGCCATCTCAGCTCATTATAATACTGCGCCACCCCTCTTCTCTCATCCTCTGGTAAAACAGTTCCTTAGAGGGGCCAAAAATTTAAGACCCCCCCCCCAGGAGAGCTCCCACTCCAGCCTGGGACCTTAACTTTGTAGTGGAAAAACTTACACTTCCCCCCTTTGAACCGGCTGCTACAGCAGAGTTGAAATTCCTCTCATGGAAAACAGCTTTACTTCTAGCCATCACTTCAGCAAGAAGAGTGTCTGAACTGCAGGCATTTATGGCAGTAGAACCCTTCAATGTTAAGTTATCTCTCTCGCCTTCATTCTTGCTGGTTGGGTTCGGAGCCGATCCTCGTCTCTGACTCAGCCATCTACTAAAGCTCGAGAGCTGTTAACTGGCACGAGGCCTCCCCATATCCCATAATGCTTGGCGCTAGATACACAGATCTCGTTTGCCGCTTCAGCTACGAGGTTGTGCTTTTACTGGCTTAGGTCATATTAATCTTTTTTGTATTATTAGCTTAAATTTTACCTGTGTATTTCTCTGTTATATAGATAGTCTTTCCCTTTTAGTATAATTAGAGTGTGTATCCCCTAGTTTTTCCCACTCAGGAAACTCGTTTTTTGTTAGAGAGTTTCTACCCCTCCCCCCCTGTTTCTTCTCTTTAGTGGCTAACCCCACCCTTTTTGTACCTGATAGGAGTAGTGTTTAGCCTTTCGTAGCTACAGTTATTTAGGCTTGTAATATTTGTATATATTTACTAGTGGATATTCTTGTTATTGTTGTTAGTTTAACTAGTGCGTGTGTTTGTGAGTTTCTGTGTGACTTGTTTAAGCACTAGTTTAATATCCCCCCTTTGGTATCCCCTTGCCAGTATGTCCAAGTATACTAAAGTTTCAGGCTTCAAGAAGTGTGACTCATGCTGTCAGAAGATGTCTCTGACAGACGGTCACACTTCTTGTGTTTATTGCTTGGGTCCCCTACACCTGCAGGACTCCTGCTCAGTCTGTCATGCTTTCAGCCCAAGAGTCCTGCAGGAGTGTAGGAACAAGCTTATTTTGAGAGGCTTACTTAAGCCAGAGGGGTCCCCGGCGAAGCCTCAGTCAGGGAAATCCTCAAAGCCCGCCAAGCCATTGGCTCCCAGTTTGGAGCTGTCACCGGGCGGAGCATCTGCCTCCTCTTCAGTTCCAACTGGAACCAACATCTCTGGACCTCAATCGGCTCCGACTTTAGTGTTGGAACCGTCTTTGGGCAGAAAACGTTCTAGGTCCCCTTCCCTAGAATCAGTTTGTTTGGCTCCGAGGTCACCATTGCTTCAATCTGAACAAAGTCATAGGTCCCACTCCTCTCTGTCCTCCAGGCTATCTGATCATGACTTGGAGAGGGTGGTCAGTAGACTACTTAAATCACAGGCCCTGGCCAAAATGTTAACCAGCCCTTCTCAACAGACTGTGGCTGTCCCTGTGTCTTCAGCAGTTTCTCCTCTGACTCCCCCTTTGTGTTCGGAGCCAGAACTGGTTGGGGCTCAAGTCTTGGAAGCGGCAGAGCCAATACAACACCTTTTGGCTCCTTCGTCAGCTCCGATCTCTTGATTGGTTCCGTCCTTGGAGGGATCTGGGTGCCAGGACTCCCTCATCAGCTCTGAGGGGGTGAGTCACATCGGACCCTTGTCCGACCCCGTTCTCCCTCTTGGGGCCTCGGCGCAAGTGAGCTCGGCTCCTACATTGGCCTCGGAGCCATCCCTCTCAGTGCCAGGAGGGGTTCATGTCTCTTCGGAGCGGGGACCCTTTGCTCTGCTGCCTGATAGGGGCGCCTTCGAGGTCATGAGGAGCGTGCTGACTCCTGAGTCGGCCCCTCAATCAGCCCCTTTGGCTCCTCCCTCCATGGTGCCTGCATCGGTCTCTGCCCACCCTCCTGACCCCAAGCGTGGAGAACAAATGCTCCAGATCGCCCCATTGGGCATATATTCCTCTTCCGAGGCCTCCCCTGATCCTTCAAAGGAGCCCCCTTGAAAGAGAACATGTAAGAGGAAACATGTCGACTCCCGCGAGTCAGTCACATCTGATACCGACTTGGAGGATTCGGAAGGGTCTCCACGATCCCCCTCTGAGGATGTCTCTTTTTCAGACATCCTAGAGATCCTTAAGCAGAGGGGAAACTGGACTGCCCTTAACCCTTCCGAGGATGAGTTGGTATACCTGGACGCGTATGGTTCTTGCCCTTCCACCTCCTGGGTGTCTCTGCCCTTCGACCCGCTGATGGAAGTAGTGGCTCGAAGGGCGTGGTCAACCCTGGACACAGTGGAACCAACTCCCCGCAGGCCCACTAAGTTCATTACAGCCCCACCCAACAAACAATTTTTGACAAAAGGTGTCCCCGTTGATGCCATGGTGGTTGCAGCAGCCACAAAGAAGGAGTTGGCTGACCCTTTGGTGCCTGTCCATCCCCCTAATAAAGAGTCTAGGACAATGGATAGGTATGGGAAGTGGATGTTTTCCTCAGCGACTTTTTCCATGCGGTCGCTGAATTATCTGTGCCACTTCACCCGTCTTCAAAGGGATCTGCTCAAGGAACTGGGTGATCCTCTTCAGGATCCATCAGCTGCAGGGGCTCAAGATAAGATTAACTCCCAGCTGGCGACTCTTAACTCAGTCGTCAACTCCTCCATCCGGCTCATTTCTTATGCAGCTGATGGGGCAAGTAGGGCCACAGGTACAGGCGTGGCTTTGAGAAGACATGCCTGGATGCGGTTATGTAACTTTGCTGACCCCTTTAAGGCATCCTTCACCAATACCCCCTTTGATGGTTCTGCTCTGTTTGGACCACAGGTGAAAGATACCCTTACCATGTGTGACCAGGAAGGCAAGACTCTCTCTCTGCCATGGGAGTCCATTTTTCTACTCCTTCTAGATCATACCTTAAAGGTCAGAAGAGTGGGAAAATGTGGTTTCAGAAACCCCAGGGAGTCGTGCCTGGCGCACGTGGCGAGTTTCCCTCCAGGGGCAGGGGAGGGAACAATAATAGACACCGCCCACGGGGCAGAGGGGGTCTGCAAAATCAGGGTAGCAGAGAATCTTTGTCTGACAAACCCTTTCAGCACCCCTGAGGGGCTGCCCGACTGTCCACCTTCGGAGGCAGTCGGGGGAAGATTGTCACTGTACCCAGAAGCCTGGCAACTCCTCACACAAGACAAATGGGTACAGTCTATCATATCCGAGGGTTACAAAATCCCCTTTGTCAACACCCCTGTACAAACAACCAAGTCCCTTCCAGATGTTCCACCCTGTCTAAGGGAACAAGCAGTGCCAGAAATTTCAAAACTGCTAGAAAAGTGGGCCATCCAGCCAGTCCCAGCAGACCAGCAAGGATCCGGAATTTACTCCAAGTTCTTTTTGGTGCCAAAAAAGACAGGGGGCTGGAGACCCATTTTGGATCTCAGCAGGTTAAACAAGTCTGTTCAAAGAACAAAGTTCTGGATGGTCACGCTTCAGTCCATTCTACCCTTTTTGGATCAGGACAATTGGATGTGCTCTATAGACCTTCAGGATGCGAACTACCATATCAAAATGGACAGGCGCTCCAGAAGGTTTCTCCGCTTCTGGCTGGGAGCCAGTCACTATCAATTCAGAGCCCTGCCCTTTGGTCTCACCACAGCCCCCAGGGTGTTCACCAAATGCATGGCAGTGGTTATGGCTCACCTGAGATGGCGAGGATTCCAGGTGTTTCCATATCTAGACGACTGGCTCCTTACTGCTTCCACCAGGCATCAGCTACTGCGAGCCAGGGATTATACCATCAAAACTTGCTCTGAGCTAGGTATCTCAATAAATTTCGAAAAGTCTGCATTGTTGCCTTGTCAGTCTATAACCTTTATAGGTGCAAGATTAAATACAAAAGATCTGTCTGCAAGACTTCCTCTAGACAGAGTGTCAGACATTCGCTGACATGTGCAGGTCTTACTACAGTGCAAGAGGATTCAGACCAGATTTGTACTAAAAACTTTGGGTCTTGTGGCAGCAGCAATCATACTAGTTCCCCTGGCTCGTTTTCACATGCGGATTCTTCAGTGGATGCTTTTTACCCAATGGTCTTTTCAACAACTTCCAATGTCTCACAAGATAATAATCACTCAGTCATGCAAAGACCACCTGGATAGGTGGATGGTCTCCCCTCTAGTACATCAACAAGCAGGGCGGAACCAAGTCCTATCCCTTATGTCGAGAAGCACTCAGACTCTGGCAGTGGGCGATCTCCTCTCAACGGTTTCTGATGGCAACACACATCCCCAGGAAGTCCAACGTCATAGCAGACAGGCTAAGCAGAGCTATTCTCATGCCTCACGAGTGGTCTCTCAATCAGTCAGTAGCAGACAAAATCTTCCGCAAATGGGATCAACCTTGCTGCGACCTTTTTGCAACTCCTCTCAACAGCAAGTGCGATGATTTCTTTACTCTCTTCCCCCTTCCCGGACACTCCCCCAGAGATGCTCTAGTCTTCTGTATGCATTCCCACTTTTTCCCCTAATTCCCAAACTAATTCAGAAGGCTACCGCATTGGGATCCAGGATGATCCTCATTGCCCCTTACTGGCCTCAACAAATTTGGTTCCCATTCCTGCATCGTCACCTGCTGGAGCAGCCTTGGAATCTGGACCCAGTGCCAGACCTCTTGGTCCGTCAGTCGGGCGGGCTGCACCAATCCCTTCAGTCTCTCAACCTCACAGCTTGGTTGCTCCACTTCCAACCTTAGCCGGGCTTCCACATATTTCTCAGCCAGTGCGTAAAATCATCCTTTCTTTGCACAAATCTACTACCAGGAAGACTTATGCTAGTAAGTGGAAACGTTTCTCTTTCTGGGCAGAGGCTAGGAATATAGACCCCTTTACATCCCCTGTCCATCATGTTCTAGATTTTTTTAGCAGAACTCTTTCAAGCTGGTTCCTTGTCTGCCACCATTAGGGTCCAATTAGCTGCTACCGCAAATTTCCACGCTGGCCTGTCAGAAACCAGCATCATGTCCCACAAACTTTGCAAGGCCTTTCTTAAAGGAACTATTTTGCTTAGGCCCCCGGTCAGAGATCCCCTGCCTCCATGGGATTTAAACCTGATATTAGCTTCCTTGATTCTCCCCCCTTTGAACCTGCGGCTTCCTGTTCCTTAAAATTGCTCTCCTGGAAGACTCTCTTTTTAGTAGCCATCACCTCAGCTAGGAGAGTTTCGGAACTTCAAGCCCTCTGTATTCCTCCTCCTTACCTTGTGTTTCATAACGATAGAGTTTCACTCAGGACTAATCCTTCATTTCTGCCCAAGATACCTTCCGAAGCAAACCTGAATCAGGCTATTGATCTACCTGTCTTTTTTCCTAACTATTCCAACAAAGCTGAACAAAAGTTACACCAATTGGACGTTCATAGGCAATTACATTTTTATTTGGATAGGACTAAGCAAACAAGAAAATCGGACCAACTCTTCCTGTCCTATGCTGAGGGCAAACAGGGCCTACCAGTTTCTAAAGTAACCTTATCTAGGTGGTTGTCCTCTATTATTACTTTGATTTATCAGCTGAGACATAAAGAAATCCCTACTAAACCTAAAGGTCATTCCACCAGAGCGTTAGCTACATCGGTAGCGTTTCAAGCAAGACTACCAATGGAATCTATTTGTGCTGCGGCCACATGGGCCACTCCTCATACTTTCATTTCACATTATAAGTTGGATATGGCCTCTAGGAGTAGAGCTGATTTTGGTACCACTGTGCTCAAGAGTCTGTTCCAATGAGCCACCCAGGACTGAGGTGCTAGTGACGCTGTCCCAACCAGCAAGAATGAAGGCGAGATAGACAACTTAACATTAAGAAGTTATGTACCTACCATAACGTTCCATGTTAGTTGTCTTCTTCTTGCCTTCTTTCTTGTGTCCCACCCTCCATCCCCCTAGCCTGGACAGACCGAAAAGAGTCCCTTTTTGAGGCCTTCTTCCTCTGGCTGAGTCTTATCTGGGTTACGTTCTCCTCTGTTTTAGTACTGTAGGTAAACCTTGTAGTTTGGACAGGTGTCCTTGAATTTTTCTATGGTGTTAGCTCTGCCAAATGAGATCTGAGTATCTTGCGCCAAGCATTGTGGGATATGGGGAGGCCTCGAGCCAGTAAATAGCTCTCGAGCTTTAGTAGATGGCCAAGTCGCTCCGAACCCAACCAGCAAGAAAGAAGGTGAGAAGAAGACAACTAGCATGGAACGTTATGGTAGGTACATAACTTCTTATTATCTTCCATGCGGACAGGGTTTCCCTCAGGACTAACCCAATTTTTATGTGCAAGGTGGTGTCTAGTGTGGCTTTAAACCAGTCCATTCATTTGCCTACTTTTTCCCCTAATCCTCAAAATAAAGGGGAGAGGATACCTCATTCTCTAGATGTGCACAGACAGCTTAGATTCTATTTGGACAGGACTAAGCCTCTCAGAAAATCTCACCAGCTGCTATTCAGCTTTGCTGCATGGCCAGAGGGGAAGGCCATTTCAAAGCAAACCATATCTAAATGGATAGCACACTGCATCCATTTCTGCTACAAGCATGGAACACCTACCCCACAGGGGATAATACCACATTCCGCTAGGGCTACATCTATCTCTACTGCATTTCTCAGAGGAGTCCCTACCCAGGGACATCCTGGAAGCTGCAACCTGGAGCTTGGTACACGCTTTCACCAAGCATTACCACTCGCCTATCTTTTCTAAATCCAGAGCTGGATTTGCCACAGCAGTCTTACAGGGCATGATTGCCAGGCCTAATGCTTCTTAATCTACCTCCACCCTTCCTTAGCTTTGGGAATCAACCCAAATGTGATGACTGCAACAGTGAAACACGAAGAACATAGTACAGTTGTGTACACTTACAATAAATGCAGATGTTCAAGTGTATTCACTGTTGCAGTCCTGGTTACACTCCCTCCAGCCCCCTGATTGTCTTTGCTTGCAACTATTCTTTTTGGTTTGGCATATCTTATGCTATGTGTATTTGCTTTTTGCTGGGGGTGTTCCACACCATATAATCGCTTCATATTTTGGGGGCACCTGACATCTGGGGCAAGAAAAACTGATGTAATGGCGTCGGCTGCTTGTTTTATACCCCTGACTACCTGATGTCATGGAAGAAGCGACAGCATCCAATGCAGAAATCTCAAAACTCTGGTAGTCAGGCCAGCTGAGGGCTACCTGCAGGCAGATAACCCAAATGTGATGACTACAACAGTGAATACACTCGAACATCTACATTTATGATGTGTACACAGCTGTACTTTCTCTACTGCATTTAATCAGCTAATTCTAAATTCAGTATATTTTGTATAGTTCAAAATGTTTTGCTGAATAGATTGGCACTCTTTATCTGTATAGGTTTATAGGTTCATAGGTAGGTACTAGGCTATCAGCCCAAGAGCCTAAATAAGCCTAGACAACAAGGTTCCCTGGCCTTCGCCAACCAAGAAAGTTATTTTCCTGTGCCTCTGTTGAGCAGAGCCACAGAAGTGATCCCCGGGTTGAATTTCCTATTTCCCATCCACTCATCAAGATTTTTCTTGAAGAGTGCTAATGAGGAACTCTGCTTGACATAGACGGGTAGCTTGTTCCAGAGTATGGGAAGTCTCTGGGACAGGAAGCTATGCCTCCAGCATGTTCTGTTTATTGTGGTAACAAGGTTTAGATTTCTAGAGCATGTAGCTTGGAGGGATTGGGATTTCTTTAGGTGTAGCATGTCCGACAGCTCTGGGTTTGACATAGCTTTGTATGTTAGGCAGAGATCACCCCGAAGTAGGCGATATTCTGCGGAGTAAAGCTGGAGTTTTTTGAGACGGACAGCATAGGGCATCTGTTTGAGTCTGCTAATCATCTTTGGGAGGTACTTCTGCGGCCTTTCCAGCTGTTGCAGATGTTTTGTGAGGTACATTCCAAAAGAGGCATTGTACTCTATAATGGGTATAATGAGAGCTGAGTATAGGGGAAAAAATTACCTCTTTTTTCCTGGATGAGAACCCTTTTGTGATGAGGTGTGCCACATAGAAGGATTTCCTGACTACTGTGGCAATGTGATTATCAAAGGGGAGACTAGTGTCCACCTGAGTCCCAAGATCTCTAATCACACATTCGGCATTAAGTAGACTGCCACCTATGTGGTAGTTCATGGGTACAGAGTTTTTACCAAAGGGGATGACAATGCACTTTTTGGCATTGAGCTTGAAGCCATAGCTCTGACTCCAGGCATCTGTCTCAATGAGGCCCTTCTGTAAGATGTCCACATCATTTGGGGACTCAACTATGGCTCCTAACTTTGTTAGCCAGAGACCTTCTGTGTTAGCCTGTACATCAGAGAAGTAGATACCAAACAGGAGAGGACCCAGGACTGAACCCTGTGGTACTCCACTTGTCACTGGTTTGAAGTCAGATTTGGAGTTTGTAGCTTTTACAGTGTGGGTTCTGTCAGTGAGCCAGTTGGCAACCCATCTTGTGATGTAGGGATTTATACCTAGTTTAGTGAGTTTATCTATAATTCCAGAATGGGTGATAGTGTTGAAGGCCTTGGTGAGGTCACGATAGGCTGTGTGAACCACCTTACCCTCATCTACAGCTTTGGTGACTGCCTCAATGAAGTTGATCAGGTTCAGGAGGCATGCTCTGCCTTTCACAAACCTGAACTGGGTGGGGTTCATAGTTTGGAGGTTACCAGTGTATTTGTTTATGAGTTCCATGATGATGCATTCCATGCCCTTGCAGACCAGGCTCATCAGACTAACAGGGTGATAGTTCCTGGGGTCCATGGTGGCTCCCCCTTTGTGGAGTAGGATAACTGTTGATGTGTGCCATTCAGTGGGCACAAAGCCAAATGTGAAGCTATGATTGAACATGGTGCTTAGGTGGGGGGGCAGTACATTCTGAAGTTCATGTAAAACACAGCCTGGGATGTTGTCTGGTACCATGGATGCTGTGCTCTTGACTTTAGAGAGTGCAGTTTTTACCTGCATAGTTGTGATTACAGGGACTCTGCATTCTTCCAGTATAGAAATGGGCCCTTTAAGTGGTGAGAGGGGAGTAAAGTTAGCACTGAACCTATCTGCCAGGATGTTGGCAATATCAGTTGGTTCTGTAATTTTTGTGCCATTGTGCTGTAACTCTGTTCAGATCTGGGTGTTGATATTGAATTGAGATTCATGACATAGCTATAGAATGCTTTGTGGTTGTCCTTAGAATCAGTGGTGATTTTGTTTTCGCAGCCAGCTTTGGAAGATTTTATGAGGGATCTCAGCTTCTTACTGATGCTGACCAGGGAGCTCCTCCACTGATGGGATTTTACTCTCTTTTGCAACAGTTTCTTCCTTTTGTTGTAGAGTTTGTTTATGGCAGGGGACCACCAGATTGGCTTCCTTTTTTTGGAGGATAGCATCTTGGTTCTGTTAGGTGTAGCATGATCCATGCACTCATGTAACTGCTTATAGAGTGCATTTGTGTAGGATTCAGCAGTTGTAGCTGTATTGTCCTTCTGCATGGGTGTCATGAAGTTCACCACTTCTGTCTTGAGAAGCATGAAGTTGGCTTTGGAGAAATTTTTTAAAGTTGTAAATACAAAAACTGTTTTCCTCTAGGTAATGAGGAAGGTTGGGTGCTATAGTAATTTGTAGCTTATTTAGTGCTTACAACAAGTTCTGAGCAAGTGCTGAGCATGAAGAAGCAAATTCAAGTACTAAAACTAAGAAACTGGCTAGTTCTAAGGGAAAAACTGAAGAGCAGACTTTATGGCGCCGGGAATAGTTTAACCCTAGCCAAGCAGCGATGCGCAAACTCACACAAACCTGCGCAAACACAGTTTTTTTAACTCAGAAGGTTGAAAGGGATAGAAATCAGCCCAAAACGGTCAATAAGGTTAATTTCAGAGCTGGAAACCACTCCTCTTGTGACAGATAGGCTGCTCAATGCTTACCACTCTCACTGATAAGCAGAAAGACCTCCCACTACCACAACAAGGTCTGGAGAACTCAGAAACACAAACTAAAGTCCTGAACCCAGGAAATCTGGAATCTGGACTATTCTAGTATAGGAAAGGGTGGCAAACAAGTAGTACAGATAGTATTTTTTGGGATTTTTGTTGGGTTTTTTTGTAACATTTAGCAGAAAAAAGCAATTTAAACAGTAAATATGCACAGAAAAGGCTGTTGCACTTGAATGTCATGCCTACAGTAGTAAATGCAGTTTAAATTATTAACTTTAATCAGAAAATCAATATGCACACCCAGTAAAATGATTTAACAGTAAAATGCAGCATAAATAACAACAGAACCACAGTAAAAATGTCATTTAAAGTGCGATAAGCAAAAACAGTCATGAAAAAGCCATTAAGGTACTTGGAATCAGCAAAAAGTCTCTCCTTTTGGTTTCTGGTGCTGTATTAAGCTGCAGGATGCCCAAACAAGATCCACTGAGCTAAAACAAGTAGTGAAAGAGTCACCCTTCTTTCTTTCTCCAGTGATCATTGGTTCATAGGTAAGTACTAGGCTAGCTGCCCTTCTGAGCCATTTTAAGCATAGACAGTTTCCCTTTTGGTGCTTGAATTAATCTTTCCATTTTGGAGTTAGATTGGCCTTACCCATCCCATGGTTGATAAATATGTATTACCTCTAGTGAGAATAACTAAGAGCATATCATATATAATTTGAGGGGACCCATGTGTGGGATGAAGTGTGTAAGAGCTAACCCTGTCTATTTTACAGGGGTCAGTCCTGGGGTAATTTTCTACTACCATATTATATTACCATATTATCATTGTGAAGGTTTTGTATTTCAACCATTGTGAAGTTCATGCCAGCAATTGATTGAACTCTTCTCTCTGTTTACTACATATTCTGCTGAGATTATTAGTGTTACACTCAATTCATCTATATTTTTGTTTGATATTATTGGATTTTTATAATAGTTCCATGCTAAGTATAACTGAAGAAAATTCATTTATGAACTGTCGATTTAACTGTCTTAGAGTACCATTTCCTAACTGGGGATCTCAACTACCATAATGTTAACTGGTCATTAATTATACCCAACAGATAGATGGACTGTTATCTTCTAGAAACAAAGACCAGTCTTCATTTACCCAGTATGTTGATTGTTCCAGCAGCAGAAAATAATATCCCCTGATGCTGTTATTGCTCATTTGAAGTTGGCTTGTAACTTGTACTTTAAATCACCACCTCTCATATGAAAGGGACTAGCAAGTACATTAAAAAAGAATGTGCTATTGTTCCCTCCATGACACCTACAAAAATGTTCGCCCACTGGACTACTGTAGTTGTAATTCCTTATATCCCCCAAATGTTCTAATATTCTAACTTTCACTGCCCTCTTTGTTTGACCAGTGTACCACTTTACTGGACTGCATACACATCCTATTATATACACAACTTTGCAAGAATTACAAGAGAATCTATTGTTATTTTCAAATTTTTTACCATTAATTAAAATACCTGACACATTTTTAACAAACCTGCACACTTTGCGTCTCCCACAGGCATAAGTGCCCACCCTATGGTTCTCGTTATTTCAAAGGGGTCTATTGAGCAGTTCCTTCATATTAAGATATCTCCCATAAGATAATCTTAGCAACCCTGGGAATAAATCACCCACTGTATCATCCAAACAAACAACATGTCACAAATCTTGTAGCACATTCCTCATTATATTTGAAAATGGTGAATACTTTCAAACAAAAAATAATTCTTTGGCTGTACAGTTAGGCTTTAAATTCATACCTATATGTTTTTTGTTAGCCCCATTGTCCCTTGTTCCACCAGATAAAACCTGATGTACTGCATCATCCAATAGGGTTCTATCATATCCCCTCTGTAATGTGATGATTTAAAGTACAAGTTACATGGTTTAGAAAGTAGATTAATTTTAAATTATGGTACTTTACATCCGAGAGGATTAAATTTAGAAGCAAATATTACTATATGATTTATTTTATTCATAAAATGTTGTTATGATTATATGTTTTAAAAAAATGGGCTGAATTTGTCACAGGTTTCTGGTGTATTTAAATGGCAATTAAAAAAAATGCTTTAAAAATGCTTTAAAAGTTTTTTACTTAGAACATAATTGATTCATTGAACAATTGTATAATTGATTGATTGATGGAATTGTCTATTTTGATGGTTCACTTTGTATATAAAAAAGCTTGTGTGCATCATGCAAATTATCCTTGAAAGTGAAAGGCCAAGGTACCAGATGCTTGTTTGGTACTAACAAATCTTTGAACACCGTCTGTGCTTTTGTTTTTTATTTAATCTTTATTAGCAAACTGAAGTAATTTCTGGTTCCAGTTCATACTGTATTGGTTCAATGGATTTTGCAAACAAGTTTTGTCCCAGAGAGTTGGAAGTCTGCTGTCATGGCACTCTTACAGAAAAACATGATGGAAAAAACACTACCAACTATAGACCCGTTAGACTAACAAGTACTGTGAGCAAGGTGTTTGATTAAAACTATTTCCTGAGTGCCTTATTAGCCTTGTAGTCGTTGCTGATATTCAAATAAAAAAGAGGTACAAAGCCAAAATGCTGCAGTCAATGTGATCAAACAAGTTTAATATGGCTCCTCCAAAAGAACAAGACCAAATGTAAAATCTGTTAAGTGCTTTCATCCATACAGAAACTTACCAAAGGCCTTTATCAGATCAAAAGAGAAAATGCATGAACCATCTTAAATACCTTACATAATTAACCCAATTGAGTAATTAATTATTCAAATAATGTCCTAAAAACGTTTTAATTCCAAAAAACATTCCATCAAGCTTTAAAATAATGGCAAAACAACAATAATTAAAAAATGATTAAAAAATTAGACACAAAAAAATTACATAAAATCCACTGTTTAAAAAGCCAAAACATTAAAGTTTAGCAGTCCTTAATTTCAGCATCAGCATAATACATAAAAAATCATGCAATCCTCGTTTCTTATTGGCCCGTAACCTAAACTGCCACAGTAACTCCCAATATTCTAACTTAGCCTCCTAGGCTCCCCCCAGGGTCATGGGAAATACAGTCCAAAATCCCAAACCTGAATCTCTTAAAAGAAGGGCAAACCAAGGAGTGTTTAAAAAGGGAATTATTTGAATTAGCATTCAATATATCATAATAATATTCATAAATTCTCTTCTGGAGGGTCTTCTTAGTTTTCCCTACATAAAAGGCTGGACATGAATCACATTTAGCTTGATAAACTAAGCCTAAACCACAACTGCCACTCTGGAAGGTAATGTTAGAATGACCATCATTCATTAAAAAGGTGTCTGACCTCTAGTATATAAGCACATTGTCTGCATGCCCCACATTTACGAATGCCCATATTATTTGACCTCCAGTTAGTTTTCCAAATTCTTTTAATACTGTGGACCATTTATATATACTATGTGGCTTAGAACCCAACAGTTCAAAAATACTGTCATTAGTTCTAAAAATGTTCCAATTGTTCATCAGAATATTTTGAACATCATGGGAACATGAAATGAACTGTAATAAAAGAGCTGTCTCAATTGGATTCCTATCTAAATATGAACCACAATTACTGCTGGGTTCAGGGTGTTGATGTTTGACATTAATCAACCCTTCTCCCAGATGTGGTTTGAACTTCTTATTCCATTCCACCATAACCTGATCACTTTTCTCCTTAACCATTTTAACGGGGTAGCCTGCTTTTAAAGAAACATATTCTCCAATGTATTTTTTTTACCTTAAATATCTCAAAATCGGAGACTATCCTGGCCAACCTAATGAACTGGCCTCTAACTAAACCCCTTTTCTGACTAAAGGAGTGGCAACTCTCTAAAAATATAAGCATCCATTACTTGGTGTGGGCTTCCTGTATATATTAGACACAAACCCTAGGTTGGTCTTAACGATATTAGCATCTATAAAATGTGATATTTTTCTCATCCATTATATAAGTAAACTTTTAAAAAATCTGGCATCTTATTCAAATATGCAGTGAACTGTTTGGGTTCTTTAAGGATATCTGACCATAAGTCAAAAATGGTATTCAGCTACTTAGGATACAGTTTACAAAAATTGTAAAAGGGATTAGTAAACACAAAATTCTTTTCCTAATCAAAAAGAACTAAATTCACATAAATGGGACCACAAGAGGCGCCCATGGACACGCCTCGGATTTGCTTGTAAAATTTTCCATCAATAAAGATGTAATTATCGAAAAACAAACACCACCGACTCCACAATAAAGGGTGTATCCTGTACCAAACACTGCGATAGCCAGAGAATACAAGAGGACAGGGTGGTGCACAATAGGCACTTGAAGAAAAAATCACTAGTCGATGAATAGATCAATAAACCAAAATTTAATACCAATTAGGACAAACAGCAACCTGGGATTGAGCACGCTTTCTTCTGTTGTTACCAGACTTCATCAGAATCCAAATAGTTAGCTGTCCCATGCCCTTAAATACTACATACACTACAAATCGATCAATTAATCAATCACTCACTTATATAAATTAATGTAGTCAAAATCCTAAAAACTAGTTTTTACAAATATTCCAGTGGAATTTTGGCTGAAAAAATTAGACCTAAGGCTAAAAAGTAAAGGGTACTATACATGCCAAACCAGAGGGGTGGTCTATTTAGCACTTTGTTCAATCTGTGACAAATACTATGTAGGCAAGACTGAACGTAAATTGAAGCAACGCATTTATGAACACACAAGGGATATCAATAAACGCAATGAGAATAATGCCTTATATAGGCACTGTATGTCATGTGCCAATACTAACATTAAGTTCTGGGTTTTGGAGGAGGTTAAGAAAAGTGAAAGGGGTGGTGACTGGGAATCCCAGCTAGAATTTAAAGAGTTAATGTGGCAACTTAGACTGGATGCATGTGGCCAAGGGGGGGTTGAATGATCACCTTTCTATCAAACCGCCTTGAAATTGTTGGCCAATAATCCCAAATTAATATAAACAACACAATTAATTTAAAGTTTTAAGTAATTCATTCTTTTTGCACATTTATGAGCTCAACATTATAATACATTAATTTGTGTGTAATACACACATATATAGATACATAAAAATTTTCCATATAAACTACTATATTTATACACAATGCATATTTTTCATATACATAAAACATATTTGAATTTATTGTATCATATAACTTTTTTCATCATGTAGATTTTGGTTTGTTGATGGGTTTACTGTCCTATATCCAATTTTTATTACAATTTTATTATAATTTTTATTATTCTTACTATTATTACTACTATGTATACACAATATTGGGTATAGTAATTACCACACAGTTTGACCATCATTTACCATGTTAGATAGTTAGTATAAATTGTCAAACAACAATATTGTAACACTATTTATTATACATATCTAAGTCTCCAAATTTTGGTCTTGTCAAGCGGTTGTATGATTAGTTTAGAATATACCTGCATATATTAAATGTTTAATATAACATCAAATGTTTTAGAATTTTAAAAGTTTTATATGTTCTTTATTCATTCGTTTTTTATTAAAATGTTTAAACCATGTGAATGTATTGTAACAGAAATTCCACTGGAATATTTGTAAAAACTAGTTTTTAGGATTTTGACTACATTAATTTATATAAGTGAGTGATTGATTAATTGATCAATTTGTAGTGTATGTAGTATTTAAGGGCATGGGACAGCTAACTATTTGGATTCTGATGAAGTCTGGTAACAACAGAAGAAAGCGCGCTCAATCCCAGGTTGCTGTTTGTCCTAATTGGTATTAAATTTTGGTTTATTGATCTATTCATCGACTAATGATTTTTTCTTCAAGTGCCTATTGTGCACCACCCTGTCCTCTTGTATTCTCTGGCTATCGCAGTGTTTGGTACAGGATACACCCTTTATTGTGGAGTCGGCGGTGTTTGTTTTTCGTTGGTTTACACTTTGAGTGGAGGAGCTGTGGTTTTTGGTTCTTAAAGATGTAATTATCATCTAACACCAACTCCAGAAAACTCAAGAGAAGAACAATGTCCTAGTCAGATAAAAACCTGTAAGTAGAAATAACTTCCTCAAACAATGCAGTCCTTTCTTTCTGTGGGATACACATTAAGAGATCAGTTATATTAATAGTAAGAAAAATCAAATTCTGACTCCACAGATCAGTATGTGAGTCCCACAGGGCTTGTTGGTGGGCTCTTGAAAAATTAAATTTCAATATCCTGTCAATAAATGTCGCTAAAGGCTAGGATTTAGTGTTGTGGGCTGACAAAATAGGTCTAAAAGGGAGTTTACATATATTCTTATGAATCTTGGGAAGCCTGAAAATTGTAGGAATAGTGGAATTTTCAACATAAAAATCTGATAAAGACTCTGATAAATAGAACCTTGCATTAGGCAGTCTTCAAGAAATAAATCACTTTGCCTATATGCTGTATTCACTTGGTTCTTTGAAACTTGACAATTGGTTTCATCATCTTGCAACATGTTAAAAAATAATGTTAGAATAATAAAGCATTAAAAGCAACAGTTCCACCACCTTTTTCTGGCTTCATAATACGGATGGTTTTATCTGCTCTTAATTCTTCTAAAAGTCCTTTTTCATCCTTTGAAAAGTTATGGAAAACCTTCTTACTGTGTTTCTGACTTCATTTTTAAAAATCAGCTTCACGCACCTTCTCAAAAGTCTAAACTAAGGGGGAGCATATTTGGGTTAAATTAACTTTTACTCCTGAATTTAACCAACTCAGAAGAGGCCCTTTGTTGTCAGAAAAACATATAGCTAAACTAAGCTTGCTAGTGAACAGCCTTAATTCATTAAGAGCGTCTACCACATCAACTTTTTTCTAAGGTACAAATCTTAACCCAGTTGTTGATATTAACCAACATGAGGTTATTGCTAGAAAAAGCTTACATTTCTGAACTAACCAATTTCTGTGTTAATGTTCTAGATGCCACAAAATATAGTCTACCAGTGGTCACCATTTAGACGTAAAGAAGGCCTTTGATAGAGTCCCACACTATAGTATTGTCAGCCAGCTTATAAAGTTCAATTAATCCATACAATACCCAAAGTATTCACAGTGGAAGAGCAAGGGGAATATTCTTATCTGTATGTGGCTTCCATGACTCCCGTGGGGCTTGATGGTAGGCTCCCTTCTCGTCAATCATTTCATGATTACCTTTATATTCATTCCACCAGTGTCTTTCTGAAATTTGCTGATGACACCACAATTATTCTTCTAATAAGAATGTAAGGAATACAAAGACCTCTCAACCAGCCTACTCTGTGACAAAATATTGAAACTGACTTATGACTGCACCTCTCCTGACCTTAATACAGCAGGGAGCTTTAATGAAGAAGTCTACCATTTAGACAGCTAGCAGTCCCTACCAGAGCCACGCATCACAGGAAATTCTAAAACAAACCACAGTGGTGGCCCACCTCCACAAACAAACAACACAATCAGTGAAAGAAACTCCTTAAATTATTCAGTAGATCCAAAAGCCCTTCTTCTTAAGGATAATATCAAAAGTAGTACAAATAAGTGCAGATCACTGTTGGGTCCATTAAAGGAGGATATGAACTTTGGCTAGCCTCTGAAGCCAAAGATAATTATATATCTTTCTTTAGCTATGTTAGAAAACTAAAAAAGCAATACCCTATATTGACCCAAGAGGCGTTGCTAATATCCTTTAAACAAAGTTAGTGCCAATATCACCCCAGAGACCTCTTTTCAAAGCCATGAGATATCTGAAGCCCTTACTTCTCCAGTTATCGCTAAACATCATTTACTGAAAGGGAAAACTGGGACTACAAATATTTAATCCAAGGGACGTTACAACACACCTAGCTTTTTAATTAATAGTGCTAAATATGCCCTTGCTGACACATCCCTCAAACTGTTAACCAAAATTTAGCTACTAGTTTTGTCCCTCATGAATGTGGCACTGCAGTTTTGATGCCCTTTCTTAAGAGTAGACTTACAACTGGTCTAGGTAATTACAACCCTGTCAGCCTTACTAGCCTCATCTGTATGCATTGAAACATATTATAACTGGCATCATGAATTGTGATATCAAGAATTTTGTTATCAACAGCTTGGCATTGTAAAGGGTAGATTCTGTTTATTTAATCTAGTAAATTTCTTCAAAACTGTTACAGAAGTTGTAAATCTTTGAAATGCAGTACAAATGACATATGTTGACTTGGCCAAGGCCTTCAACAGTAGTCCCAATGCTGACATTATACAAAAGCTAAATGCTTTAAACATCAACCTATATGTGGTAAGATGGATAGCAAAGTGTCTGAAAGACAGAAGCCAGACAGTATGAGTTGCCTGTACCTCATCAGAATGTATGAAATTGATTAGTAGTACTGCTCATGGTTCATTCCTGGAACCTCTCCTTTTTTGGTATTTACTTTTCAGATCTCCAAGCAGAGAGACAAGAACTCTGCCTAACAAAGTTTGCAGGTGATTGCAGACTTGCAAAGTGGCAATTACTGTTAAGTCACCCTATGACACCTGAACCCTCCAGAATGAACTCTCCCTAGTCACCCTATGACACCTGAACCCTCCAGAATGAACTCTCCCTAGTCACCCTATGACACCTAAACCCTCTGGAATGAACTCTCCCCAGTCACCCTATGACACCTGAACCCTCCCAAATGAACTCTCCCTTGTCACCCTATGACACCTGAACCCTCCAGAATGAACTCTCCCTAGTCACCCTATGACACCTGAACCCTCTGGAATGAACTCTCCCTAGTCACCCTATGACACCTGAACCCTTCGGAATGAACTCTCCCTAGTCACCCTATGACACCTGAACCCTCCGGAATTAATTCTCCGTAGTCACCCTATGACACCTGAACCCTCCGGAATGAACTCTGCCTAGTCACCCTATGACACCTGAACCCTCTGGAATTAACTCTCCCTAGTCACCCTATGACACCTGAACCCTCCGGAATGAATTCTCCCTAGTACACTCTTCGTGTACTAACAATGGGCTGAAACTTAATGCTAAAAAGTGTAGTATCATAATTTTTGGGAGATAACCCCCACCTCAACATATTGTTTAGACAATAAACCACTACAAAACAAAAGAAAACTATAGTCAGGGAACTAGATACTTATAGGTTCATAGGTGTGTACTAGGCTAATGGCCCTGGAGCCTTTATAAACCTAGCCCATAGGAGTACCCTGACATTGTGCCACCAAATCTTTGTTCCCAGTGCCTCTGTCGAGTTGAGCTAATGGAGTGATCCCGAGGCTGCTGTCAGCCTATGTTCCCAGATCTCTTATAACACCTTCTGTGTTCAGTGGACTACCATCGATGTGGTAATTCATGGGAACTGGGTTTTTCCCAAAGAGGATGATGACACATTTTTTGGCATTGAGCTTAAGGCCATGGTTCTGACACCACTTGTTAGTCTCAATGAGGCCTTTCTTGCAATCACCTGCGAACTTTGTCAGACAGAGACCCTTTGTGTTGGCCTGGACTTCAGAGAAGTAGATACCAAACAGGAGAGGACCCAGGACCGAACCCTGTGGGACTCCACTCGTGACTGGTCGTCAGTCTGACTTGGAGTCCATTACTTTCACACTGTGGTGCTATCTATGAGCCAGTTTGCAACCCACCTAGTGATATAGGGGTTGATGCCTACCTTAGTGAGTTTTTCTATGATTCCTGAATGGGAAATAGTATGAATCGCCTTGGCCAGTGGTTCATACAGCCTACCTTGATCTGGCCAAGACGTTTGATACCATTCCCCATTCTGGAATCATAGAAACACTCACTAAGCTAGCTGGTGACTGATTCAAAGAAGTTAACCAAGTTGAGCAGGCATGATCTACCCTTCACCATACCAAACTGTGTGAGATCCAGAGTATGAAGATTCCATATATCATTGTTTATTAGGTCCATGATGATGATGCATTCCATAGCTTTTCATATCAGACTCGTCAGGCTAATGGGGCGATAGTTCCCAGGGTCTGTAGTCGCTCCTCCTTTGTGGAGAGGGATGACTGTAGCAGTGCACCATTTGGTAGGGACAAAGCCTGACATGAGGCTGTGATTGAACAGGGCACATAGGTGAGGTGCCAGTTCACTCTGTAGTTCATGTAGAACACAGCCAGGGTTATTGTCAGGTCCCATGGAAGCTGTATTCTTGGCCTTGGACTGTGCTGTTTTAACCTGTGCAGCAGTAATACTGAGTGCCTGGCAATCTACTGGTATTGTGATTGGTCCGTTATGGGGGAGGGGTAAAGCTGGCACTGAATCTGTTGGCTAGTATATTGGGAATATCTGTTGGCTCGGTATAGGAGGTACCATTCTGCAGTAGCTCAGAGCAAATCTGAGTATTGCCATGGAGATTCTTTACATAACTATAGAAGGCCTTGTGGTTGTCTTTACTATCTGCTGCAATTCTCTTTTCATAGTTAACTTTAGAAGATTTGATGAGGGATCTCAACTTTTTGTTGAGGCTGATAAGGGAGTTTTTCCAGTTTTGGGATTTCGCCTTATTCCACATCAGTTTCCACCTTCTGTTGTAGAGTTTGTTTATGGCAGATGACCACCAGATTGGCTTCCTTTTTTTGGAGTCGAGCGTCTTGATTCTATTGGGTATGGCACGATCCATGCATTTGTGTACGTGTTTGTACAATTGGTGTATGATTCAGTGGTCATGCAACTATTCTCCATTTACATAGGTGCCACGAAGTTAGCCACCTCTGTTTTTAGGAGCCCAAAGTTAGCTTTGAAGAAGCTTTTTATGGTGGTTACCTTTGCGGGGGGGGATTTCCAGGGTGATTAGTTTGTGGTCAGATCTAACCAGGGAGGAGTTAACTATTGGTGTAGAGCAACAGTTGTCCATGTTAGTAATGACCAGGTCAAGGATGTTGCTACCTCTCGTGGGGGTAAGAATGAGCTGGTCCAGGGCATTTGAATTAATAAATTCCAGGAAACATTGGGCAAGTGTATTGGTACATGAGTAGTTTTCCCAGTTAATGGAGAGATAGTTGAAGTCACCCAGTATGAGTGTGTTAGGGTGGATCCTAATATTCTCCAATGTGCTTAGGAATGTGGAGTGTGAGTCTTGGGACATTGTTGGGGACCTATGGCAGGCTACAACCTGAATCGCTGTCTTACCCAGTGTTAGCTACACCTGAAGTATCTCAGATGCATTATGTTGGGCTACCAGTCTGGAGGTGTGCTTATCCTTTACGAATATGGAAACACCACCGCATTTGGAGCTTCGGTCCAAGTTCTGGGGACGAAAGGTGTGGAATGAGTTATACCCTGGTAGTGCAGAGGTGCTTTCTGCTGTCTTGAACCAGGTCTCTGTTGCAGCACAAATGTCAATGTTCTCCATTTTAAGGAGTGCTTTGAGTGAGTGCATTTTCAGATTTAGATTTCTAGCGTTGAGCAGCATGACCCTCAGATTGCATTTGTTTGTAGCTGTTACAGTGGTAATTTGGTCTTTGGAACACTGCCTAAAAAAGGCACTATTGGGGTGGCAAGAGCCTTGGTCAGTATCTGGAAGCCCAGAGGTTACAGATGCAGGCCATCTCTGGTAAAACACCGAGGTCTGTTAATCATGCCATCCCAGGCAGACAGATACTGGATCCCCTTAGAATGACACCAGAAAGTTAGCCAATTGTTGAAATTGATCATTTTATGCTTGTACTGTGGTATCATTCTGGGTGATGGTAGGATGCTGCTCAGGGCTAGGGTCATACCTGCCTGGGATACATAATCCGAGAGCCCTCCATGTCTCTTTTCATGTAGTCCAGGGAGGTACATCTCAGGTCATTCACACCCACATGTACAATGACAGTCACATTTGCACCTGTTGTTGAGGGACATGAGTGCGTGCATTATGTGGTGGATCCTGGCACCTGACAGGCAGCTGACTGTTACCTTCTCCTTATTCAACCTAGTGAGTGGGACATCAGTGTGCCTCACTATCAAGTCACCTACGACTAGTGTACTGGGCATGCTGTTTTGCCTTGGGGGCTTTGGCTGAGTGGCACACCGTTTAGGAGAGTTATATATCTCGTGATTAGGGATGTGTCATGGTGGTCGAGTGCATTTCTGCCTTGGAGATCTCTGCTGTTTGGGTAGATTTTTATTGAGAACCTCAGCAAAGGTGGGTGTGTGGTTTGTGTTTTATGTGAAGGCAGTACTGGTGTGTGTTCTGGAGGGCAATGTGTTCCATGTGGTGTGGTGCAAGTGTTGACCTTCCCTCCTTGACCAGCTATTCCAGTCTTGGCAGGAGAATGCGTGGCTTCCAATTTAGATATATAAGTGCATCTCTTGCAAGTCTGTGAGTTAGGAGGTAAGAGGAGAGGGTTGTCTGTGTACATGAGGCAGTTGCTACATTGCCTCAGGATGCCCAAGTTCACCAGGTTAATAGGAGAAAGCACAGGGAACTGACCTTTAGACATGCCTGGATGGGTGGGTATTAATAATAAGTACTGGAGCTGTTTCCTTGTAGAATGTTTAGTGCTGGTAGTACTTTTGTGTGCTACAATAACTGCTACAAGAAGTCTGGTAAAGTGCTAGACTGATAAGCTAGTAAAAGTGCAGGAGAAGCGTTGATTGCTCCTCCTCTTTTGACAATGATGTGACAATGGTTGCCAGGAAATCCTTTTATTTCGCTCAGTTAATTGCCAAAGGAATATCACTAAGGTCTAAAGAGGTAGTCACTTTATTATACTCACCATTGATCAGGCCAGTTATCAAGTGCAGTGCCCCCATTGGGATACATTTTACTAAACATATCAAACAGTTAGATAGACCCAACAGTTCTTAACCAAAAGGACCAGAAGCCTACTTTCCCTGAGCTGCCAAGAGAGTTTGGAAGCTCCATCACTTTATCCAGTGTCTTGCAGACTTTAGAGGGGTGATCTGTTCTTGTTAACTGTACTGTTAGAGACTCGATTGTGCTGAGCATCCCATTTATCCTCAAGTTAAATATTTCCACCAGTACTAGTGCCAGGGACCTAAATCCTCATCAAAAAGTAAATAAAACAAATTGGAGGGATTGGTTTACAAGCCATTGCCTCACAAACCTCCAAAATAAACTGTTTTCCAGTATAACTTATTATCTTCCTTTAAACATAATCTAGATCATTGGGGGATTACTCTGGTTACAGGTTTGAGGCCTGACGATGGGAACTGGCAAGGCTTGACTCATCATAAGCATACCTCTTAGCCTCTCAGAGCAAGACATCCGGACAAACCCCAAAGTAATCGGGGCACAAAGGCCCCATATCAATGGCCGATTTTAAATATTATTAGTCTTGTTATTTTTTCTGTTATCATTTTTGTATAATTGGGGAACTTTTCTCTATTGTCATGTGATTTTCTCTGTTATTTTTTACGGGTAATTGCGGAGCTTTTCTCCTCAGGCATCCACTGAAAAAGGGCAATAGCTCAGTCGGACTATGCCAGTCAACAAATGTCAAATAAATAAATTGCTCTTATAAACTTAGAAAGCTGCTAGAATATGCTTAGCCTTAGCATGCATTTTCTGAAAGATAAGAAGTCTGAAACTCCGATGTCTTTCATTATTTACTAACTTTTTGATTTGTCAGAATACCACAGATTTTATGAGGAACAGAACAAAAATATGAAGAAAACCTGGATATTCTGCAACATTCCGGACAGCTGAGAGGTATGGCCATAAGACCTTAGTAGCACTGGCTTATCTATTAATAACCTCCATATGGGATTAGTGGGACTTACTGATGCAACTGAATAGTATGGTAAAGTAGGTTAACATGAGTGTGATGCTGTTTAACACCATTAAGGAGGCCATAGTTCACACTGGTAAATGCAATCTGAAACATCTTAGCACAATAATATTTGGAATATTCTGAACATGGCTGATCACATTAAGGGACTGTTATAGGTTCATAGGGGTTTACTAAGCTAATGACCACAAGGACCTTTTTAAGCCTAGGCATACATCCCAAATCTTTGACAACTTCTGATGCCCTTGATAGGTGTAAGCATGGGCTTGGGAGATTAACCATTTACAGATTATGTGTGTCCATTAGAGACATAGGTGCCAAATGCCAAACCAGGGATGAATTTTTGGTTTCCCACCCAATTGTCCAAGTTGCACTTGAACTGGGTTAGAGAGGAACTCTGCTTCACGTCATGGGACTTAATATTTTCTGCTCTGGTTCAACAAATCTGTAAAAAGGATTTCACCATAATGAGAACAATCCAGCATACTGTATCACTGAGATCAGCAACTGTCTTATTATCAGTTTGCACAGCCTTAATTAGGACAACAACTGAGTATGGGGCATCATTCTGTATGTACTATGAGAAGGCTATTTCACAAAACTAGAATGGATATAGTATAAATTCACTAGATATATATCTAGTTTAAAATTAGTGGTAATTATTTACGTTTGCGGACATTATACCTTTTTTAACTTTTCTGTCTACTACAAATTGTTGGGGTGATCTAATTTAACATTGATAAGGCTTTTTGAAATAGTTCTACTGGAGACATCTTCAGCTTGACATATCAGGTTCACTGTCTAAATACACATAAGGACAATAGTTCATATTGACAGCACCAGAAAGAAAATTACATTTGGGGCACTTTATGTTGCAACTACTAACATCTGGAAAAATTGCCTGTGGCAATTAGATCTGCTACATCAGTCTCAATATTCAAAGCAATGTGAGATGAAAATTGTGGTCCTTCTGTAGGTAATGCAGACATAGTTACATCTTGGTTGTAGACTCTCTAATAGTCACCTGAGACTGGCAGTCTACTAGGGACCACTGAACACTGAATATCATATTATTAGATGTTTTTTTCCATATTTTACTCATAGGAAAGGCTTTTACATAGCTGAGCCTCCCAGTCACCAGAATTCAGTAAATTAATAAGTGCTGTTTGGATTTTTTAACAGAAAGAACAGGCATTGAATGACTGCAACTATTTTAAGTCCACATCCAAATTTTGTTCCACAAGAGTAAAGATATCCCTGTTTTCAACTGCTAGCATCCTACTAATTTACAAAATTGAAATTAAACTTACAGTAGTTTAGAATGTAGAAGATAATTAAAATACAGTTCTATTTGTATATAATAAAACTGTAGCACATATTTTGAATGATGTCTGAGTATCATATGCATATCTTCTCGAACTTTATTTCTTCCTCTAGAGCATTGTTTGCTAGTTACTGGTGCTAAGGTATGCTATTGTACTTCCTCACTGCAAAGTGATCAAGAAGCTAACTTCATAATAGTGACCTCATCAAATGCGTGCGCATACACAGACACACACATATTCAGACTAATATGCAATCACATACATGCACACTCATGCATGTGCACATACACACAAATATACAAGCACCTAAATACATTCAGTACATGTACACATAGATATGCAGACACACACACACACACACACACACACACACACACACACACACACACACACACACAGTAATTGTCTATATGTGCATGGTATATACACACACACACACACACACACACACACATACACACATAAAACCACACACACACACACACACACACACACACACACACACACCAGTAATTGTCTATTCTTGCTCTGAGATCTATCATGACTATCAAATGCACATTGGGGAGCCTTCACTGTTTTCCAGTATTTGGTGGCATGCCAGTCACAGAGGTGGATGCGTTGACTAGAAACTATGAACAGCCAAGAGATATAAATGTCTTAATTAGTTTGTCACATAATTGTATTATGCTAGATCTGGAAGTCTGAAAGTATGAAGACAGTATACTTAAAGCAACAGGAAATGTATGAGCTTGGAATTTTTTTTTCTTTTTTTATCTAGTGAGCTGTCACTCTGGGACAAACCATGATGCAGGTAGAAGGCAGTGAGTCAGTCATTTGATGCTTTCCAAATCAGATTTAAAAGCTACAAACAAATTAACAATATGTCATCCCTATTATTAAATTCACCATGTTAGGTGCATCATTGAAGCCAGAACTGAAAAGCATCCCATGTCAAAATAGAACTACATGGGAAGAGAAGGAAAACAATACCGGTTAAAGGAAAGCAGTCTCAGTTATACATGCAGATCTAATTATGACCACAAGGTGGCAGGCTAACCAAATTACGTTTTTTTTCCAGGTTACTACTAGAGGAAATTCAGGTAGGTGTGGTTGATTTGATTATCATACTCTGTGAGTCGGCCAATAAATTTACTATCCACGGTTCATTATTAGTAGAAGACATTAAAGAGCATGCTCAGACTTCACTCCTCTTTCATACTCAAGAGAGCTGGTGGGAAAAAATTAGATACAGGAACTGTTCTTTACGCTGTGCCTTAAAACTGTACCGGCAGGTGAGTTCATTTGAAACAGAAGAATATGAGATGTAGAAAGTTCTGTTTTTAAATTGTGCTGCACAACTAGGAAGCTGATAAAACCAAATTACTTTATTTTCTATTTAATTGGTTGTTGGTTGCGTAACACTTTTCAGTCTTCTGTCTTTGAACCAGAGGACAATGACTTTGTTGTCTTGTGGTTATAGGCAAGGTATGCAGAATATGATTTAGAAGTGATTCTCAGGCTAGAGAACCTATTCATTGTAGAGTAAAGTATATCTGTATGTAGTCATACTGGTTTCAGTATGTCTTTACTAACGAAACACTTCCCAGCGTCATTGATTGACACCCTCATTGTGGATTCTGTGAATGACATTGTATGTGTAGCTTCACTGCTTCAGCCCAACTGTCGTTACAAAGGTGAACTATCCTTGTCGTATAGATGCATGAAATTCAAAATGTCTGTATTATGCACAGCTCAAAGTTATTCTTCATTTTGATTCTTCACTGCTTCAGCCCAACTGTCGTTACAAAGGTGAACTATCCTTGTCGTATAGATGCATGAAATTCAAAATGTCTGTATTATGCACAGCTCAAAAGTTATTCTTCATTTTGATTCTTCACTGCTTCAGCCCAACTGTCGTTACAAAGGTGAACTATCCTTGTCGTATAGATGCATGAAATTCAAAATGTCTGTATTATGCACAGCTCAAAAGTTATTCTTCATTTTGATTCTTTTACTGAATATCTTAATCAGCTAGTGAGAAAAAGTATCAACAGCTTGATAATTTGATGTTCTAACCTTCCCTTAAAGGCTTGTAAAATCAGTGCTACATAATTAAATCTGTGTTATTTTGCCTGAGTTATGAAAGCAAACATTTAGCGCAATGTATGACCTATTTACCAGATATTTCTGATTAATGTGAGTTATTACTTAGTCTAACATGACTTTGATAATTGAGTTATGCATTAGAGTTACAATAAAACAAATTAATCCTGTACATAGTGGCTGTGTGCCTCTGTGGGAGTACCAGATATCGGCAGTCTCACACCCAAGCAGTTACCAAACACAATGAACCATAACTAAATACAAAGTTATGCCTGATATAGGACAGGGGCGAGTATTAATTATATGGCTGACAGTATGCTGTACATTAGGGTTTGCCTGATAGCTCACAAAACTGAGCTTACATCTTAAAAGTTTGGCATGCAAATTGGGGACTGTGTTGCAAAAAGTGAGGATACCTAAAGGGAAGTAGGCTAGTGATCGCCAAAACATCTGTCCATCCCTATAGTTTTATTAAGGACATCTCATACAGGGGATGATAGGCAGATGTGCACAAATGCCTAGTGTGGAGAATAAGTGGATCAGTGGGGGCAACCACCCTAGGGGTAAACAAGGGCTCAGGACAAAAAATAAATAAATCTAGAAAAGGGCTTGAAACTAATTGGTTTCCTCATTGCCTTTCCTACTGCAACATCATCACCAAAAGTCTAGTGTAAGTTATCCCTCCTTAACAGTTATCTCCAGTGGTAAGATGTTTGGGTCTGAGCTTCTAGATATAATATTAAAGTAGGTAAAATGCACTCTGCTTAGTAGATAATGCTGGAGAAGTAAGCCCCCTTTCCATGACATATAAAAACCTTGGAGTTAATAATATTAATAAAAGGGGTGCACAGATAAAGTTCAGTGTGTGTGTGTGTGTGTGTGTGTGTGTGTGTGTGTGTGTGTGTGTGTACTTGCGTGCATGGTAAAGAGACTTGGTGAACTTGATTACAGATGGCCAAAAACTTTCTTAAGCTGCGTAATATGTGTGTTGTGATATCATGACATGAAACTGAACATTATTAAAATGAGGTGCAGGCAAATGAGAATAAATAATATCATGAAGTGATTCAAAAATGTATATATTTCATGTGAAGAGACATTACCACCAGAGCTTTGACTGCAGTAATATCCTGGAGTTATGGAAAATTGTTTTATAAAAATATTTACATGGTAGCTGCTGCTTTTCCTTGTATGTATGTGGAGGGGTTGTCATTGCCAGTGGTCACAAAGGTGCAAGTCATCACCCTCAGAGTCACCAAATCATCCATCCAATTTTAACATACCACGTTGTCCACAAGACAGAAGTGGTGGTTCATTAACTATAACTATGGACCACAAGAAACACAGCATAACAGTAAAAATGATGCATACAGTACTACACCCATGTTGTGCTATACCATGCACAGACTTCCCAGACTTGCAGACATTGTTTACTAGATAACTGAATATTGAGGACAGAACACAAATGTCATTATGTATATAGGTGGGGACGGCTAAAGTAACTAGTGTCAAAAACAGGTTGTCTGTGTTTGTGGTGGGAGGTGAGGGTTACTGTTGTATATCAGGGGGGTCAGTCTTGGATGGAAAAGTGATAGGATCTGAGGAGACTGGCTAGGGGGGGGGGGTCACCAGTGTGGTATGAGTGTGCATTTGTGTACAGTACTGATATGCATGATTGTGGGGTGTGGTTAGTCACAACCCCACCAAATGATGCACACTGTGGTGGAGTCTAATGGACAGGTCTATGGCACCCTCAGGAGATATAGGTGGTGACATCACTTGCCCCTGTCCATAGAGCACCCTCTCCTGGAAGGGTCACAGATATGACCCACACCATGCAAACAGGATGCAGTGATCCATGTGTGCAAATTGAGGGACATGCTACTGATGGTCTCGGAAGGAACACCCTGTCACATCTATTCTCACAATACCTTGAATACTGGATGATGGTGTTTAGGTGTTGAGGTTTTGGGCCGGTGACCATGCTCTCCCACTCCATTGATAAACTTCCCCAAGAAGAGAAGTGGGCCATAATCACCAGCTGCACTGGTCATCTGCAGTGTACAGGCTCCAAAAAGTGCCTGTTCATGATGCTACACATGTGGTCCAGATACTCCTTTTGGTTATAATGCAGGCCATGTTCTACCCTGACCAGCTCAGCTATGGCACCATTGTTTTCTGCCTGCCCTGCCTAATAGTCCGTTTCAGATCAGGAGTGGGTGGTACCTATGGCATTGTTGACCACCAACATGCTGAATCGTGATGTCCATCTCATGTTCCATTGAACTGGTGGCAACCAAGACTGACTCCACTGCTGGAAATTAAAGCACTCCCTGGGATAATATTTTGGCGTCATCATATCCTTAGGTGGCATCCTGCATCCAAAAGGTGATTTGCACATGCACAGCAGCTGTTCTGAAGAAAGATGTGAGGATGTAGCCATCACATTATTCGAGTCTACCTCTGACACTTACCATGACCCCAGTTTTTCTAGGTTTTAATGCCAGACAGTTCCCCAACATCATGCAGGCCTACATCCATGGTAGAGGAAGTGTATAACACAGCACCTGTGAAAGCACATAAGTATTACTCAGGTTAATAATGAACCCTACATCCATGGTAGAGGAAGCATATGACACAGCACCTGTGAAAGCAAATGAGTATTACTCAGGTTAATAATGAACCCTTCACTAATATCCGTGGTTCAGTGAAAATAAGAGTGGAATGGAGAAAAAAGTAAGTTTAACACACCTTGAGCAGACTGCTTTTATACTTGTAAGCCTGAGTTCCCTGTAAAAAGCCATGCTCATTACTTGCATGACACTGAATGAGATGAGTACTGGGTGCAGACATACCCACATCAGGCATCATTGATGAATATTTGCGATTCCTTTTGCAATTTGATACCAAAGTCCAACACTCCTCTGTGGATTTACAAACCCTGTGGACCTCCAAACAAAGATGTCAGGACCTCCTCAGTATCTGTCAATGGTGCTTGTCAATAGACTCTACCAGTGTTCCTCTGTTTCTGTGCTAGCCAGATTGCCTTAACACATACCTGTGAAATCATGTCAGTGACCCTTCTACAGAAATGTTTGTGTTCAGTTTTGGCAACCAGCAGCACCAATGTCCAAGAACAGGTTCTCAGTGCCATACTCACCGAAAACTTTGGCATATCTCTCGTGTCAAGAGTATCCAGTGGCCCACTTCATGAACTACCTGAAGCAGGATGTCATTCTCTGCAGGGAGAATTTACATTTTTTGGTGAGGATCACCTTTAAACATCAGAGAGATGCAAGATGGTGACAGATCATACACCCCATGCTGCTATGTCAGTGCTGATAGGGCCATGTCATACACCCCATGCTGCTATACAGCATCACAAGAGCTACCCAGTACTGATAGGGTGATGTCATACACCCCATGCTGCTATACAGCATCACAAGAGCTGCCCACTGCTGATAGGGTGACGTCATACACCCCATGCTGCTATACAGCATCACAAGAGCTGCCCACTGCTGATAGGGTGACGTCATACACCCCATGCTGCTATACAGCATCACAAGAGCTGCCCACTGCTGATGGGGCCACTGATAATGCAGCAATCATGATTCAGGATTATCCATGTGTCCAGGAGCCATCTCTGTGGTACAGGTAGATATGTTGCATTTCTGGGTGTCCAGTTGACATGGGACAGGGCGTGACATTCGTGTGAGCAGAACACTTTGTGGATACACTTCTGTATCTGGGCTTGCTCATGTCCTCCATACACCCATGGGCCACAGTAGCACCTATACCTCTTCAGTGTAACCTCGGCAGGTTTACAATACTGGTGACATCATCTTGTCACTCCCCCAAACTGTGAAAGTGCTACAAGCCCAAAAGAGGATTTGACTGCCACTGTTTGTCACTCTCCCTTCCAGTGGCATACTTGTCAAGTACGGGGTGCCACAGCCATGTACTGATGTAGGACTATTATAGAAACCTACATTCAACAAGAAAATCACAATTCAGACATACTGCACCCAGGTACACATGTAGTGAAATGGCCAAATGTACTAAAAAAGCTGCAGAATAAACCTCCCCTGCAAATAATCCCTGAAGCAAGTAAGGTGTGTGTTCTGTAAAACCTCGTGGATTAGCAGCACATGAGGAAACGTCCTTAATGTAACACAAGGCTGCAACACCCCACCCCCCACACACACACACACACACACACACACACACTTCTACTACTCCACACATGCTTTTCCTCAGATTAGCCTGTTTGAGGAAGTCAGAGCTCTATTTGTCTAGGCTGTGGCTATACAAGCACACCTGACAACATCTACTCAGACTTGACCTCAAAACCTAATTCCACTACACCTGAGAATTAACTATTTGTTGTCATGGTACTTCACTACAGCATGACAGAGTTAATTTATAAAGAGCTCACCAGTGTTTTGTGTCATTCTAGATTTTTGCATTTAGAGCTGGGTCAATACATTTCCTACTGAGAGAAGGGGTGCCGCTATTGTTCCAGCAAAATTTGGTATTGGCTGTAGAGTGTGTTCTTTCACACCAGTGTGTGCTGTTTTTTGTTTTTGTAATTCAGCGTGCTTGCAGACATAAACGTTGAACTTGGGCTACAACTACACAGGTATGTGAAGACAACTAATCAGATGTGAACTCGAACCTTGATCTCTAAAACCTTGGAAGTGCTGCATAGTCCAAAGCATGGTTGTGCACTGTTAAGTATTTCTGATAGATTCAAGGCTTCATACCTTTCGGTTTTGGAAAAATGTCATGAGTCATGTTACCTTTGGCGCTATCGCTGTATGCTTGTCTTTTGTAATTAAAAAACAATATTCAGTTGACCTCAGTTGTCTGCTGTTGCATACACCTGAGTACAGCTGCAGGCACTTGCACATGGCTGTGTAGAGTTATGGACAGCTACTGCTGAGACCATTTGCACATGGTAGTAACCCTATACATTGAGTGTGGAGTTTTTCTGTTGCTATAGGCATACTGTACACTGTTCTATTTCATTTATTTGTCAGCTGTTGTGGCATCCAAGCCAAATTTCTAGTCATTATTGTAAACTGTTCCATGACTTTTACTTCTTTGCTGGTGGCATTCAAATTAAATTGATGTTAGTTGCTTCCAGTATAGGAGATGCCATCACTGTAAATTCATCAATGTGGGTGAGCTTTTTGCTGTCAATGGGTTTAATTTTAGAGTGAAAGGGCATTACAATTGTAATAGTTCTGCAGTTGTATATGGGGCATTGTGCCAGGCCTGTCTTGCTTTTTATATTGGCAAGACAGAGCGGATGCTGAAGCAACGTATTTATGAGCACATTAACTACCAATGCCCTATATAGACACATTCCGGAATTCCCTGAACACTTCAAGTTCATTATAATTGAACAAGTGCAAAAGAATACAAGAGGTGGTCCCTGGCAATTATTCGTGGAAAACCGTGAGCTGTATTGGATTTTGCGCCTGGATGCAGTGGGATTCCCAGGTTTAAATGAAATTGCATCTATAGGATGTGTGTTAAAAATGAAGGCAGAATTGAGAGCATAGATTTATACACATAAATATGTGTTTATAGACTTATACACACATTTACATTTTTAGTTGTTTTTTAAAAATATGTGCTTTTTCACATTCATAGTTATGCATTATTTTCCTAAAATATATATATATATATATATATATATATATATATATATATATATTTTTTTTTTTTTCTGGGAAACTACTAATGGTTATATGTCTTTTTCACTGTTTTTATATTTTTATACATTGTTGCTTTAATTCATTAATTGGTTGTCATGTGATAATGCAAGTCATATTTATGTGCCCATTTGAATGTTGGCTTTAATCTGATGAAGTTGTGTATTTTATATAACGAAAGCGCTTAGGTTTCTTTTATTTTGTAGTGCAACAAACCATTGGTGAACTACAGCTCCAGCCTTGCCTTGTGTGTGGTTAAAACGTTTGTGCTTTTCTGTGGAATCATGTTTGCTACTTGTCATATTGTATACACAAATTGTGCTACTGCTAATTTTTATACTATATTTTTAAACTTCTTCTTTCTGCTTTTCCCGGTTAGGGGTCGCCACAGCGGATCACCTGGCCGCTCATGATTGACAGTGGAGTTTTACAGTGTCGAGTCGCCAGCCCGGCACCCAACCTTCCACAGAAGGCACACACACATGCACACACACACACACCTAGGGCCAATTTAGAGTGTTCAATCCACCTACAGCATGTCTTTGGGATGTTTTAAACTGCTATCTGTAAATCACTGTGATTACAGCCTTCTGCTCTGTTTTCCATTATGGTGCTTGTTACTCCGTATGATACATTCCTCTGCTTTTGTGGAAACCAGGCCAGATTGCTTAGCCTCTATATTGCTGTTGCGGAAACTGTGTCATATTGCTTAGCCTTTGCAGTGTTTTTAAACCATTTGCTGAGACTTTCCTCCGTGCAATTTTAATTTCTGCATTTCTACAGAGACTCATTGTGTTGCAGATCCCTTGCTGTGTAAGCTAAATCATATCTGAAGTTGTAATATTCGAGCCTGATCTCAGCTGTAATTCTGTAGTTGTATTAATTAAGATGGACCTGCCATTCCATTTTAGTGTACTTGTGTGCCTACCATTGTGTAAACTGTACTACCTTACTTCGCTTCTACCCCTACTTCACATTTTGCACTTTTAAACCCTGCATTCCTTTACTAGCCACCTGTATCTCCTGTCATAATTACTAATTAATACAAACCCCCTTCACTAGAACAAGCCTCATCACTGTGCTCTTTACACACCAGACACTGTTAGCCATGAGGTTCCAGTTTCGCACACCATCTGTAGCCAGCCTCATGCTCACTGACAACCATTAGCTTCTGCCAGTAGATGACTCTATATGTAAGAGGTGAAAGCATTTACTAACTGAGGAGGCCAGGTTTTAATCCAACGTTATTGACTGTACTCGCCAGGTTTTCAGCACTGACACCCACCTCACAAAACCATGTTTACCTTGTCTTAAATCGACAAATAAGCCATCTTACACTGAGGTGCTAAAGAAATCTGCGCCCAAATCTCAAAAGTCTCAAAGATGTAGTTTGGCTGTATGAAATACTCAGTCATGTTTACAAGCAAACAGCAACAATGGGCACAACAAAGAGCAGAAGAGCAACAGGAGGTCACCAAGCTGGCAGGCCAACATCGTTAAGGCAGCAAGGCCAAGCCAGCACATCTGGTAATGACCAAGTCATTGGTGACTCCATAGTAAGACACATATGCGCCACTCACCAGGCTGAGCAAGGACAGGATGGCATTATGCTATTTCTTAGGTGCCAGGATGTGGCATGTCACTAGAGTCCTCATAACCCTTCACCCCAGATACACATATGACTTGGCTATTGTGCAGGTGTGAGTGAACACCTTGAGGGATACCTTCTTGGATTATATGAAGAGGAACATGATGGGTGTCTTAAAATATTCATCTGAGCTTGGTAGTTTTGAGCAGCATCCTACCTCCACTTAGAATGATGCCATGATGCAAATAAATAACTGACTGACTAATGGCCTGGTTATTGGTACCCTTCTAAGGTGGTCCAAGACATATCAGCCTGTGTCGAGATTACTGCCCTATTGCCTTCTTGATCCTGAACATGGCTATCTGCATAGTTAATGAAACATGCTTTCATTGTAATGATTGTACCTCTGGAGTGCTGGGTTTTAGTACCTACCATTATTTCAGACCCAACACCAAAATTGACTGTGCTGTTGTTGGTGGGAGCACGTCCATATTCCTAAGACAAATCACATCTGGACTCATAAGGTGGGTAATGCCCATGGGTTCTGCCGTATCTTACTGACAGTAAACAGATGTATCACAGCATAGGCCAGCTTCTGTATCTGGTACCCCTTCCATATCACCCATGCCTCACAAGGCATATCTAAACAAGCTAGAGGCCTTCCTCATTGAACCCAGCATTATTCTCCTGTTGGATTTCAAGTGCCGTTCCATTGACTGGAAACTTAAATGACCATAAATAAGTGTCCACAATGTTTCCTAGATTTCAGAAATGCTAGCTGCTTAGAGCCACCAGTTTACAACCCAACTAGAGGATCAAAAGGACTGTAAATATTACTTGTAAATATATACATATTTATTATATTGCATATGCTTTATGTTCTAGTTTTACTGTTTACTACACACATTCTGCTTTGCTGTAACTACTATGTTTGTAACCTAGGCAAGCTTGCAATTGGTCATATTCAATCAGTGCTCTACCCTGGTAATCAAAATTAAAATAAAATGATTGTGTGTGTGTGTGTGTGTGTGTGTATATATATATATATATATATACAGTCCTCACCAATACAACCTCACTATGCTCTATACCTGCAGTTGCCCTATTATTGCTTAAATCGGACCACTGTTCAGTAACATTCACTATGATGGTAAAATCTGATTTGCCATCAAACCAGTCTGTCTTTAGAGACTATTGTAAGGCAAATCTATTACAGCTAGCTAATGACCTGATGAAACTTAAGCAACTCCCTCCCCTTGATGACCCCATCTTACTTACTGCTACATTCTATGCGTACATAAAAGCATGCACCGAGGCATCCGTCACCCTCAGACAGCTAGAACCCTGGTGTAAACAAACTGTACAATAAGAAGAGAAAATGTATGTAAGAAAAAGCTTAATACCCCAACCTCTAAAAGTGAACTCCAAAAGATTAACAAAGAACTCCAAAGCAAAGTTAAATCTTCCAAAGATAAGTATGAATTGAAAATTGACACTTATGTTATGAACAGCCACAAGGCCAGCTATGTTAAGGATAACCACAATGCCATTTGCAACTGTGTCAGAAACCTTGGAAGTAACACCCAGTAATGTAAAGAGGTAATACATAACAGCAACTCATATTCATCCTCAGAAGACACAGCCATCATGGTAGTGGATGAATTTAGCTCCGATTTTACATCCTTATGTTCCCCTAACTTTCCCCCACATATGAACATGCTCAAACTTCCCCCAGTATCACTGCAAAGCACATCCTGAGGGCTCTAACTCCCAAGGCCACAAAAACTAGCTCCATGGGTCCAGGTAATATGCCAAGCTGCCTTGTCAGCACCAAGCACAGCCTTATAGACTCCCTAATGAAATATTTAGCCTCATTGTCTCCACTGGAGTCATGCTAGAGCTGTGGAGATCTGATTAATGATCGCACTCCACAAAATGACACTACAGATATTTAAGTCTCACCAGCCCTATCTGTAAAGCAATGGACAGTGCATCATAATGGAGCTTATCAGTAAGGACATCAGCTGTCTACAGTCCCTTGACCCAGACCAATCTGGGTTCATTAAAGGTAAATCCTTCTTTCTGGACTCTGAACTTCTGTGAACAAGTCACTAATGCAACAGATGCAGTAAATTCGGTTCAGTTGCTTCATCCAACCTGGCCTAGGCCTTTGATACCATCACATAGTCTGGCTTTATCAACAAGCTAATCAAACTAAATGTAAAACCCACGTTAGCCGATGAATAGCAAACTGAGTTTACTGACAACATCCAATCTATAACTATAGGGGGTACACTTTCATTGAAAAGAGACATCACTGGTGGTGGTCCTCATGGATCATTCCTTGAGACACTTCTCTTTTGTGTTTACTGCTGTGATGTCAAGACTGATATCAAGGGCCTCTGGCTGACCAAGTTTGCAGATGACAGCTGCCATAAACTCTCCAGCTGACTACCAGAATCTCCAGGTGAGCATAACACATACAAGCAAGTCGCGCCTGGACAATGACCTTAAACTAAATGCTATGAAATGTAGTACTGTGTCCTTTGGCAAACATGGGCACCATGCACCCACTACATAGGTGACATCCCTTTGAAAACATTTACTTGGGACACTGGCACTTTTGCTGACGATGAACTATCATTTGATTACCATGTATCCACTATCATTAGAAAATCTTTTTATTTAACCAGACTGCATACAAAGGTGTATTTTCTATATCAAGAGAAGTTATCCTCCCTCTGTACTCCTCCCTCATCAAGGAATGCAAGTCAAGGTAGACCAGGAGATCATTTTTGGCTGGCAATCCAAGTATCTATGTTTACCTTAAAAGGTGGCAAGGGTGCTACTTGGCTTGTCATGTAATGGAACTTTGTTCCATTGGTCAGGGATCATTTCATGTCAGTGTGTCTTACATTTCACCTTGATAATTGTATGAGTAGCCTAAAATTCTCCCCCATTCTGTTTCATGCTCTCCTTGAGATTGGGGTGTTCAACTAGGCTTGTAATGGTCTATAGACTGATTGCCTTATACAAATCAAGCCTGTTTACAAAGGAAATGTATTTAAAAATGAAAAAAATAAATAAATAAATAATCCTAACTGCAGTGCAAATATTTTTGGAAAGAAAACACTTAAGGATGAAGTATGTATGTTGCTCTTTTATATTTCTATTTTCAAAATTTCTGCTCTTTGCAGGATGAATGTAGCCATTTATTAGTATTTTCTCACAAATAATTTCCAAAACATGTTGCTAAAATAGCAACTATGACGCATAGAGTTTTGGAGCACTTTGGGAAAGCTACACAGTAAAGCTGGGTCATATAAGCAGATAGTTATACAACACTGAAAGCCACAAGACTGGGAAGAGTGGCTTAGCATTTATAACGTAGTGATGGCAGCTCCCTGGTGGCATATGTGTCTGACATAGATATATCAGGGAGCTCTTGGGAGGACACTCCAGTAATGTGGGTACTGACATCAGCCACTAGGGGAATAAGGTTAGGGCTGGGGCTACAAAAAAATCCCCCCATAGGCTGTACCATTCATAATGTACTGCTGATTGTGGGATGGGGAACATGTGGCTTTATAGTCAGGGACATTAGCATGGTCTCCACCTGGCCCTGTTCTGGGAGATGTACCTTACTTACCTGGCTGAATGGATGAGGAGTCCCTTCCACGCAGATAGCATGCTGACGTAGAGACACAGGCTGAAAGTGGAAACTCCCCTTTCAGCTGCCTGAATGATTGACTTTCAGATGGCCCTCTCCTTACAAAGTATGGGAAAAGAATGGGCTCAGATTTGATGAGAACAGCCTGATGGTCAGCAGGCACAGAAGGAATTAGAAACAAAAGAAAAGCTAAGTAGCAAGGCTTATCAATTCCATATTTTAAAATTGTACATATTTCTTTTGGAGAAAAACTGCAAAAAATAAAACAAAAGCTAGCAAGTGAAAAGGCATACACATACCTGGGTTATTCGACTGGAAACAATGTTTATCAGGCATATGAGGCAATATCAGATGCAAGTAATACATTTGCAGCTATGCAAAAAAGAGTTGAACAAATATTTTCAGCCAAAGGAATATATATATAATTTGAAATTTTCAAATTCAGAAATATGGTATATGAAAATTTGAAACGGAACACATCCATTACATAACACTGAGGGCATTAGTGAAAAATGAGTTCCCAAACAGCTGCGAAGCATTAAAGACACAGATCATTTGGAATTTCTCTTCAGGAAGAGTTATCAGAAGGACATTGTTTGAGCCAGATATGACATTATAAAATATTCTTGGATTTACACGGTCACTAGGAATATGCATGATAGAAACTTAAGACAAAGTAAGAACTTAATTACTGTAGACAATTCCCACACAAAGAGCAGTAGCACGATAAAAGGAAATCCATGAAAAATGGAAGAAATAAAAAATTGACATAGTGTATAAAAGTTTTAGTAGAAGAAGCAAGTTATAAGAGAACATAAATAGCAGAAACAAAGATATGAAGAGACAGCGTAGGAGATCATACATATAAAATGATGGAGAACAAAGCCAAAATGGAAGCTCCCCAGTCTGGTCCCCTCATTAACTCTGAAGCTGAGGACTAAACAGAAGAAACGAATATCCTTTGGTCTGAAACTGTAGCTAATTGCTTACTATGCATGTAATAAGCAGCTTGCTTCAGTTAACATAGCCCAAACAAACTTCAGCCATTACCCCAAATATAGTAACAATATTCCCTTTTGAATGTTAGAACTACACTACTGCATCATCAATACCTGTTTGATCACATGACCTAACACCTTGCAACTGAAGCAGTTGCACCCTTCACACCACCACAACACATAACTTCATTGCCTGCCCCTCGGATAGAACACTCCCACTGCCCTTCCCTTGGTGCGTACAACCACAACACATAACTTCATTGCCTGCCCCTCGGATAGAACACTCCCACTGCCCTTCCCTTGGTGCGTACTTTAAGAATATGCATATGTACATGCAATCCATGGGAATTAGGTTAACATGAGATCCAGCGTAACCGTCAAACTTATCAACACTGAAGTGTGAATGCTAATAGATTCAGGTGCCTCATTAGTTACTAGTGATATGATATAAAAGTTAAAACTACTGCTAACGCTGCAAAACACAAATGCAAACATATATGGTGACAGTTTTAGAGAACAGATGCAGAAATGAGAGAAAAATAGCAGCTAATTTCCATGTGTTAGAAGGAATACAATCGTAACTATGAAGCTGCCAGTTGCAGCATTATTAGCTCTGAGAATATTCCATAAGTTCTAATGTAAAACCTTACAAAAAAGCTGAACAAGTAAGACAAGTACTTATTTGGTGGCATGGGAAAACTAAAAAAAACTAGCCAGTAAAATGGCATATAGACCCAAATAAATAGTCAGTACTCAGTCACACTAATTTGTTTGTGTCTTTCGGCTTTTTCCCGGTTAGGGGTTGCCACAGTGGAACTCCAGTCCGCTAATGATTGGGAGTAGAGTTTTACATGCTGGCTTGCTGGGCCTAACGCGCAACCTTCAATGAAGGAATGCCCATTCACGCATATCGCCACACAGAAGACACTCTAACTGAGAATAGAACGAGCAGCGTCTAACTGTGAGGCGACAAAGCTACCGCAGCACCATTCCATTTGAGAAATAAAAAAGGAACTAGGAAAGATGGATACTATTATAAAGACGCCTATTATTTCACCTCCAAACTCTCTCAACCCGGTAAGGTAAGAATATGTCTGCAAATAAAGGTGACAGTTCACAAAGAGAGAAGAACAACTAATATGCCTATGAATGGTACCTTAAGTGACTATAAGGAAGCTAAAGTATTGAGCAAACATGATTTAAGGACAAGGTATCACCAATGAGAATTACATCAGAGACTAGAATCATTACATTTTTAAACTCTTAAATGGCTGTTAAAATAGTCTGATATTTAGAGCAAGCTTATCATCAGAAGTACTTGTATACAAGTCGTTTGACATGTACATAATATGATCAATTATATTTATAATTGTATTCAGCATAGGATAAAAGAATATGATGATAATTTAAGAAAAGTATTAACGTGACCTAAAGAAAGTGGATTAATACTAAAGAGAAGTGTGAATCTCATAAATGTCAGTAAAAGGACTGTCAATATATGACATGACCTTGCCAAGCAATGCAAAGGGATCACGTTGTGTTCAGAAATTTGGAAGAATCAAGAACTTCACAAGACAGCAAGACATAGAGAAAATGTCGTTCAAGATTAAAAAGGGGCATCAGGACAATAACAGGAAATCAGTAAAGAAGGATATGAATTCCTAGACCGACGTCATAACGCAATAGATCAATTAAAATAATATTTAAGTTCAGAGATGATGATGTCATATTTTTTGCCAAACTGTGAGACCGTGTTAAAGGTTGCTACTAGTCTAGCAGGCAATTTTAAGCCAAGAGACAGAGCTAAAATTATAGCTTATGCAACAGATCTTTATCAGAAGTGTAAAGGAAATAGCAAAGATGAAAAAGGAATCGCTAACTGTAGTGTGGGCCTGTATATATCTATACATGCATACACACACGTGTGTGTATGTATGTGTGCATGTTTGGAAAAAATTATATTAAAAAACTGACCACATGCTATGGGATGCAGTATTTAGGAAGCTCAAATCAAAACCATTTTCCAAAACTGAAAGATGGTCACTAAGGTTAAATCTGTGCCATGTCAGTACAGTATGAAAGAAAAAGAAAGTGCTAACTGTAGTATGGGCCTGTATATATCTATACACAAACACACACAATATATATGTGTGTATATATATATATATATTATGTGTGAGTGTCTGTGCGTATGTTTGGAAAAAATATAGCTAAAACTGACCACATGCTATGGGATACAGTGTTTGGGAATCTCAAATCAAAACCATGTCCCACAACTGAAAGATAGTCACTGACATTAACTCTCTATCATGCCAGAGCAGAGTATAAAAGAAAAAGAAAACATTGCTAACTATACATTGGGGTGTCCAATGGTTACAAGACCAAAAATGAGAACAGAATGCACATTGCCAGTAGACCTGCCTCTCAAAGAAGCACACACAGAGATGGACAAAATGAATCACCTTTATATGATCAATACACAGTACAAGAAAACCAAAGATTATTCGATTTTGGGGGTTCTCAAAAGATATGAGAAGTCCAGTTATGGAACAAAGGTCATGGTAAAAGAGAAGATGTGGTTCCCAAATATGGATGACTTAATGCAGTCTTGCATGACTACTGCACAACAAAATAAGAGTTCTTGTCCAGATGTAAGCATTTTCCAAAGGGTTTTAAATTAATGCAAGAATACACTTGTGTTCCATTTAACAAAATAGACTTTTTTTTATATTAATAGATGAATACTCCAGCCTTCTAACTGTAGAGTCCATAACATCCATATTAGGCACTGTTGTGATTCATTTTAAATGGGTTTGTGATAGTTCCTATCTGATTTTCTCACTGTTTGGCATGCTACCTGCTATGGATGATGGCCTACCGTTTCACAGCATTAATTTTGGTCAGGTTTATGATAGTTAAGAAATAACTTGCAGAAGCCTGATTCCATTATGGGCAAATTGTGAGGTGAAAAATCTTAACACAGTGGAAAGATTGGTTCAGGCTTCTATTTCATGTCTATATACTTTCTGGTAGACAGTGTTCCCACAGTTGTATTCTAACACAAGACCATATGTGTCATCTGTTCCCAGAATCCTGCTCCTCCTCCTCCTGCTGGTGCTCCACGTAAGTGTTGGGCTCTTAACATCACACATTTTGGAAGTATAAGGACCTACAGATATTCTCCTCCAAGCTGATGCTGCAAGCATTTACTCTTGAGTTATTTTTGTCTCACATCTGCCTAGAAAACCTTCAACAATTCCAGTATGTTTATGACCTTTGTGTTAATTGTGAAGCTGTCTGCTACAAGATCTTGGAAAGCATGTGGAAAAAAAACTTACAATTGAAGGAAAATTTGAATTTAATACCACTAATTACGGACACAGGTTTACAATAAGAAAAAAATGGAAGGCCGGGACTTACGTTGACATGATGCTTCTTAAAATATTGAGAGGTTTCTAAAGCATAGAAATACATTTACGGAGTGGGAGATAGTTATATTTTTTGTACTGGTCTGTGCTTCGAATTGCTTTTTAGTACCTCATAGATAATCAGACAAACCCTTGGTTATTTTAACTAGGGTATTGCAGTATGATGCATTTTATAAGTTGTATTGCTTAGCTGTTTCCATGAGAGTAATTTGAATGATATGTATGTTTGTGGCATAGCTTGATCTACTTAGGCCAAGACATTATAATATTTGACATAGTGGAGTAAATGTATTTAAAGTCATAGTCAGATGACAAACTATATGTGTTTTTATTTATTCATGATTTTTTGGTTTCACCTGTTCATCCATGTTACTATTTAGAAGGAAACTAACTCACAATGCTTAACTGGCCAGGAACTCAAGCAAATGAAAAATTATTAAATAAGCTTTTTTTTCCAGGGAGCAAGCTCCCTTGCACCTCAATGGGGTACCAACTCCGCAGGCACTTAGATATGAACAAAAGGAAACTTGATTTTAAAAATAATACTTTTCTGGTACGCACTTGAAACCAAACTGGCAGTCATTTTCTATGGGAAACGGAGATCAAGGTCAACAACTAGGAGTTGAAATCAAGTCAAGTCCTCATCCAGCAGGTGCTCAACGACATGTAGGGATGCAGAATTTTCTAGCTACTAAATGGGGTACTGACTAGGTACAAAGCTTTCATGTGTTGCCCATCTTTTTTCACCAGTTAATTAACTTTTCTCCTCTCCTTCAAAGCTTCCTTTTCCCTGTTTTTGCTGTATTCAACATATCTGCATAAACAGTCTTAAAAATGAAGTACTGGATAAACAAGTTAAACTTTAGCAAAGTAGAGGACCTACAGATAACAATGAAGGAATGGAATACAGCGTTGTATGACCATTCATCTGGTTCATAAACATTATCAATAAATGCAACCAACGGATGGCATTAAGTATGGTACTTAACCAAAATATATATTTCATGAGCTCATACAGCAATGAGATGGACAGCATATCAAGTGGCATTATCATCTATTAATAAGTTACTGGATGTTTGTTACATACACTGCCAGTCCATCATTCAGTTAGAAACTGCACTAAAGTTTTATTTTGTTAGCCTACTTCATTAGATGCTTCTGGATCTGTACAGAAATAGCAAAACCATTATGGAGTACCCCAAGACATGTATCCTACAAAGCTGACCCCTAGAGAACCACATGGATAGCCTATTGTAATAGAATCCAGGGTTTCCACAGCCAGCTACATCCTAGCCAGAAGAATATTTCAGAAGACTGAGAATGTGGCAAGTATCTCCCAGTCACCTGCATTTACAATACTGACTGAAGTCCTTAGAGGCATGATAAGACATCAGGTAGACCACATACTATTCCTTAAGAGCACCAGGAATATGTACCACCAACAGCTAGCACTGTGTTAACATCATGGCACCATCCACCCCACACATGGACATCATAGGACTGTATACATCAGCAGGAAGGAGTACCACACCAATGGCTATCCACAATGGTGCAATGCAGGTGGTATCACCATAAGTGTCTGGGTCTAACATCCTGGGTAGAAGTAGGACAGCTACATGTGGCAGAAGAATGAAATGTATGCACCAGTCCCAGGATGCATCACACACTGAGGTCTGCAGAACAGGTTGTAGCAAAGAGGGGAGCTGTAGGAAAGTCTGGTTGAAATACTGTCTCCAAATGCAAACCCGGGCTAAAAAATAATGCCCAAAACGCGTCTGCTAAATCTAGAAACTCATTTCTTTTTGTGAAGGGTGGTGTTGCACGAAAGTATACAGCCCAAAATATAACGATGCAGCAACAAAATGGTTTCCATGTGACACATATGAATTAAATGGGGAGCTCTACTTTTCATAGAGCAGAACTTTGATAAAACAGAATCATATTTTTATTCTATTATTTTGTGAAAAAAATTGTCTATTAAATAGAGCAAGATAGCAGAAAATAGGGTAAGAAACTTTCCCCTTATCCCCAATGATGTACAGTTTTGAAGTTAGTATATTTAGAGATGTGGCGGTTAGAGGCTCCCTCCCTTCAAAAAGACTTTTTTTTATTCTTTGTAGACAACATTGCAGAATGTTAGATGTTTTTTTTTTGATTGAATCAGTCCTAGTAAAAATCTGCTACGTGTTTAACCATACGTTTAATTAAAAGTGCATTATGCTCCAGAAAAAAGTTCTGCATGCAGTCATTGTCCAACATACTAAATGGTTGAAATCCACAATCAGTGTTTATGTAGCTGATATTGCAGATGTTACCTAGTGACATCTGCTTCAGGTTCATATCATATTTCAACTGCAGAATTTCATTTTTACACTGGAGATACATGAAAGGATGTCTGCTCACAAAAGAACAGCAGCCATTGGTTGTCAGAACCACTGCCTGGAGAGATGGAAACATTCTAGTTTTTCATTTACAGGCAAACTTAACAGGGTTAACCACCTGCACTGACTGCTTCTACCAGTGTGGTGATGGTAAGCTTTTATTTCTATAATTTTAGAGGAAGGAGAATTATTCAGTCTCTGTACAACCAAATTAAGCACACACATTTCTTCTGCCTAAAGATTTAGCACCTCCACTAGCAAAATATATATATATGTATATATTATATAATATATATATATATAATATGCATTGAGAGATCAGTGTATAAATGCCAAGACTTTGAAGTCTTAACATGTCCTTCACTGCCATATTGCATCCAAGTACATATAACAAGTGCCTTGAGTTGCTCAGGATAAACATTTCAGATTGATTACATCATCCAGTAATAAAACATGCACAGGTATATTAACCGCATGTAAGAATAATGTCGCTTTCATAAACTTTCACACCAACTGACATTCTGAAGTATTACAGGTAGTAAAAGTTACTGTTTAAACTAAATGCCATTTCCCCTAGTTTCTTAATGTAGTTAATTATATGAGGCATTTATGGCATTTCATTTTGTATTTTCCTGAAGAGTTTGCATGCAAGACAGAGAAAAGGCATCAGCTGAGGCAATGGTTATATAGAAGCTTGAGTGAGTAAATGGATGCATTCATGGTTACAGCAAGGCAGTTTGTATGAGTGACCCCCACACAAGTATAAGAAAAGGACTAGAGGAAACAACTACACAAGTAATGTACTGACATAGTCACAGGCAGGTTGACATGCCTGATATGTGCCTGGTAATGAGGACTCTGGGGTTCAGAGAGCCTGGGTCAGACATCGAGGACTTTGCAGTTCACAGACCTGTGCCAGGTAGTGAGGACTCTGCAGTTCAGAAAGCCTGTGCTAAGTAACAAGGACTCTGCAGTTCAGTGAGCTTGTGTCAGTTAATGAGAACTTTGCAATTCATAGAGCCTGTGCTAGGTAATAGACTGCAGTTCACAGAACCTGTCCAGTAGCAAGGACTCGACCGTTCAGAAAACATGTTACAGGTAATAAGGACTCTGCAGTTCAGAGGGCTTATGCCAGGTAAGGAGGACTCTGCAGTTCAGAGAACCTGTGCCAGGTAGTGCAGACTCTGCAGTTTGAAAAGCCTGTGCAAGGTAACAAGGACTCTGCAATTTGGTAAGCTTGTGCCAGGTAACAAGAACTCTGCAGTTCCAAGAGCCTGTGCCAGGCAGTAAGGACTATGCATATCACAGAGCCCCCACTGTTGGTCAGCTATGCCATGTCATTCAGCAAAGATCAGCTAGTATATCTGATGTTAAGAAACGGGTAGTGTTTGTGCTGCATGTGAAAACCTAAGCAACTGCTTCATTGTAAGTACTGCCTGCTGTGCTAAACTGTAGAGCTAACACTTCCCAGACTCCCACTGCCCTTTGGAGCTGCAGATATATATCCTCATGCACTTCTGTCCTTCCAGTGCTGGAAAACTGCTCATGGCAGATGATGATTTTTACTTAGTAATAGTGTAATGTTCCAGCCCACCAAAAAGAAGGCAAATGCCCTGTATGTTTTATAAACCTTACTACACAAACTGACTCTTTACTGCTTGAAGTAGCAAACTATATATCATTCAGTCACAACCAAGTGCCTCAAGTGGCCCTGCCATGTATCCTATGAAAATCCTGTTACAAATCTGCAGAAATACAAATTGAGTCTCATACATCCAATCAAGATACATATGATTAACACCCACATTACCAACAAATTAAATGAAGCTTTACATGGACAATGCTTGTATCTCATCACAGTACAGCCCATTGACTACAAACCACATTGACAGACAAAGAGAAGTGACGGACAGTGTTTGCATTACAGGATATGCAGCACAGAGGTCTGGCACTGACTTTGTGCAGCACTATAAGTGATATGCAACACTATTACATGCTTAAACATAATACTGTATTCTTGCTGTACTACACAGAATAACCATCAGTGGTTCCAGTAGTCCTGCTACCACAGGCTATCAATGATTCCAGTTTATGCATTAGGACTATATGCTACCCCAAGGCCATCAGTGGTTCCAGTTTATGTAATGGAGGCTCATGCTACCCTAGGCCATCAGTAGTTCCAGATTACGTAGTAGGGCCATATGCTGTCCTAGGCCATCAGTGTTTACAGTTTATGTAGTGGGGCTATATGCTGTCCTAGGCCATCAGTGGTTCCAGTTTATGTAATGGAGCCTTATGCTACTTTAACCAGCTTATTCATGAATAACTGCTTTGGGTATAACAGCCTGGAAAAAAAAGGTAAACACAGTCTGAAGAAGGAATGAAAGTTTGTCAGTAGTGATGTGAGAATGTGCATTGAGTACATGGGATAGTCTCCCAGAGAAGGACATGTTGAAAAAGAAGATGGGGGAAAATGTGCTACTGTGATGTTAGTATGTGTAGGAGGCAAGCATATTAGGAGCAAGTTGTATCATAATCTCATGTTGGCAAACTCCCCTGTGATGCTGACCTCGCTCATTCCACAAATTTCATTGTAGATTTTCCCTACAGGGAACTTACTGGTGCCACTTTGGATTTTGATTATGTCAAAATACATGCACAAATAATTTGGTAATTATTTGAAAAAAGGTCATACTTGGTATAATTTATGCACAGTATCCAAGAAAGCAGATAAAAATGTGATTGGAGGGGTTTCCTGTTCCTTTCAGATTGTGCCCCCCAACAGCAGTACTGCAATTTCTCTTGTCCTGTTCTCTGTGCCCTGTCAGCATGAGCCCCCCCCCCCCCAGCAAGACTGCAACAATGTTCTGCCCCGTGGTTGTTACCCCGCTCATTTACCTGCCTAGTTTACTGTTCCTCTTACCACAGTGCAACTTTGTGTGGTCTCTGCAATCCTAAGGTCCATTACCAAGGTCCTGTCTGCTGTCAGTTTGCCTATATGGCAGTACATTCTATTATCTATTAAATTGCCTGCAATATAGTGGATGCCATTTTTGTCACACTAAAATAACCCTCATAGAACAGTAGTTATAACTGAGTTAACTTTGTGTGGTTGTCTCAGAGCTGCAGTGGTAATGGAATATATTATCAGCCACACCCAGTGCTACAATGCACACATCTGTCCCTATATTGGCTAATATGACATGAAGAGTGTGCATGCATGCATGTCCAGAGCGAAGCCTGCATTGTTGCATGTCCATGCTCCTGCTCCTTTGTATCACACTACATGAAGAGTGTGCATGCATGCATGTCCAGAGCGAAGCCTGCATTGTTGCATGTCCATGCTCCTGCTCCTTTGTATCACACTACCATACTGCCTGACAGTGCACAGCACATGTTGTACCATATATGTGGCCTTGGACAATGGCCTATGATTTTTCTCCTGCTTCACCAGTGGAAAACAAAGATCAGGGATAGGGATCCACATTATCATTGTTAGCATTTTGACTCAGTCTGGCACAGCATGTTCTGCCTATCATTTATGGCACAATCTGTTCATTATTACATCTGTTTTACTGCAAAAGAAAGGTGAGAGCACCAGTTTTACACAACAGCCATATCTGTTCTAAACTGCATCTGTCCCTGTGTGCTGTACATACTTTACTAGACAGGTACGCTGCAGACGTCTGATTCATGGGTTCTCAGAGTTTGGAAGCACCAAAGATTGCTTGTGTGTCCTATTTTAGTGTGTACGTTTGTAAGGCAAATACACAACTTCAGCTACTCTCAGCTACAAACATGTTTAGTTTGTCAATCTTCTTCTTCCTCTTTCGGCTTTTCCCGGTTAGGGGTCGCCACAGTGGATCACCTTGTCCGCTCATGATTGGCAGTGGAGCTTTACAGTGCTGAGGTGCCAGCCCGGCACCCAACCTTCCACAGAAGGTGCACACACTCACACCTAGGGCCAATTTAGAGTGTCCAATCCACCTACAGCATGTCTTTGGGATGTGGGAGGAAGCTGGAGCACCCGGACGAAACCCACGTGACCACAGGGAGGACATGCAGACTCCGCACAGAAGGCACCCCAGCTGAGGATCGAACCAGAGAGCCTCTTGCTGTGAGGTGACAATGCTAACCACTGCACCACCGTGGCCGCCTCATGTTTAGTTTTTCAAAAGTGTGGATAAATCAACAAATTTCAATGAATGATTACACATTCACACGACATCTAGAATTCTGAGAAAGCAAGCTTAAAAATGCTATTTAAGTACTTCTATAATCAGTCCAGGTACTGAAAATGCTAAAGAGGAAGAAGCTGTGTTTATTATCTAGCTCATCGTGTTGTATTGACGAATTCTGCATCTGTGTGAAATGTATATTTTTAAAGTAATTTTGTAACTTCTTTGTGAGGAGAATTTCTGACACAAAATGTGTTATGCAGCTGAGGTTATCAGTGTTTCAGTCCTCAGTACTTCTGCTTAAATAAAATCAATTAGTCTGATGTCTAAGTGTGGATGAAGGCAACACCAGAACAGAGACGAACACAGGCACCTCAGTAAACCAACTGTATTGTACTTATCAAGCCAGGTAGTAATCAGTATGCTGAAACTGGGTACAGTTGCACACCAAACATATTTCACCCTCTGCTTTAAGTCTCCATGGAAGGGATATAGCCTGACAAAGGTAGGGAATGCCTGCAACTGATCAGTGGATTTGATATGCTAGCATGTATGTGTCCACTTCTAACAGTACATTCTGGTAAACATTTGGAAACTAATTTATTTTTGTTGTTACTGTCAGATTAAACCCCACTCCAGTTTTGAACAAATGGTGCACACAGGCAGCATTGTTTGTATTCTGTATGTTAACATGGAAACATGTAACCCGACTGGCATGCAGCATTTATAATGATTTTGATAGGTTTTTTTGTTTGTTTTGTACCTTGATACTGAAGTTCTGGGATATAGGCAGTCCCATTAAGCTGTCAGCTAGTTTTGGAGCTTGAGGTATTATCTCCAGTTGTTTATGATGTGTGCTGGAAATGGATGCACTATACTGGCTGATATTTCACTTGTTATTTTTGGACTGGTAGGAAACAAACCACCCAGATTTACTGATGTCACATAACGTTTGCTGTACAAATGAAATGATTAAACAGACAGCTCAGGTCAGCCGTATGCCATCAGTGGTGTAACTGTTAATGCTATTGTTCTTTACTGAGTTAAGTAGACGGGTGGTGAAACTGCATGCTCTACAAAATGTGGGTATGCCTTTCCCCACTTCATTCATCCTGGCAGAGGTCATTCCTATTGGAGGCTGTATATTCATCAGAAGACAGTGAGGCAAAGGTGCGGCCTTGTTCATGGTAGTAATTCTGAGATTCCCTCATACCTGTGGGCTGTAGAAGGGAGGGAGTAGTCATGCTTCATGAAATGGCAATCAGACATAGAGACAGAGAGAGAGAGAGAGAAATACACACCACACCACAGCACCTAAAGCAGTTAAGCACAGTGGTTCAGCAAAGGATTTCTGTACCATTTAAAGTGCAGTATTATTGTTGCAACTTCAGAACAATTGTTAGAGCCATTATGTGCCTCAATTATGCCCCCTTACTGAATTTCTCATATAAAAATGCATCCATGCTGCTAAGCACTGCAGACTCGTCCGAGTTAAGTATAGCCAGATATGTTTTGTGCAGAAATATCTGTGCTACTGGTAGTTTGCTTTGAGAATCTGATCCAAAAATCTGGAATTCTGATTGCAGAACTCCGGTAAGTTCAGCATGCATGCTAGCCTATAGTATTTCACATTATCTCCTGTTGCTTGGCTGATACTATCCATTGGCTTCAGTGATCTTTAATTTGGTCCTGCTTTGACTTACTGATGCCTAAGGTTCTTGCAGCTCAGTTACTCAACCACACCAGCTCTCCACCACAGATTTTTCTCACGACAGAAAACAAACAACAACTCATTGAAAAGTAGTGTTGTATCCCAAAGCCCATATTTCTAAATACACTACCTACAGCTTCCACTAAGAGTAGACAAAAGCAAATTCTTTAAGGATTGGAATCCCAGAAATACATTTGCCGAAAATATCTTTCCGAGAAACAGTTGTTTACGTGTTTTTGGAGGAGAGCAAGGCCCACCCACCCCCTGAAAGTGTACCAACTCCATGGTCACACCAACTCAAAAAAGGGGGAAATTCTTCCAAAAAGGGAATCACTTCCAGCACCTCAGGCAATCAAAGCTCAAGAGTTCAGGGTTCATCCACCAGTATGTTACCCCTACCTTCCTGGGTGCAACAGCTCAGAGAAAGGGGACAAACAATGATTTCATGCAACCATTCTAATATTTAAAAAAAGTGACTGCTAAAATAATGGATTTTAAATTTGTGTTTATTCATTTGTTTTCTTTTTTATTAAATGTGTAAATAGTTTGGTCCATATGTACATTATGGGCCAACGGCAACAAGGTTACATATAGAATAAATACAATAAAGAGTCATTTAACATTTTATATAAAATAGGTTAAGAGCAACTATTAGCAGATAATAAAAACAACAACAAAACTAAAACAAGAAATCCAACAGCATACAGAATATCATGCATATATAAAACAGTGACATTAAGAAGAACAAGAAAAATTTAACAAACACATTGACTTAAATTATTTAAGATATACAGAAACTAAACCCTTTGCAATGAAATTTCCTGTAACAAAACAACTATGAAGAAATATTTAAAAACTGAAAACAGACAGTAGTAAACAAGTAAAGCCTATAATTACACAGAAAATAGTCAAAGATCTGAGAAAGAAATGATGTAGATTATGGTGGCAAACCATTTAATTTTAATGTATCCAGGGTCAGTATCACACTCTGAGGGATAGTGGTCAGCAGAACAGTGGGCATGGTAAACCACACTGGTCAGCCAAAGTCAAAAATAGTTTTGCCAACTCCAGATTTTCCAGTGTCACAGCAGGCAAACAGTGGAATAAACTTCTGCACATTCTTAAAAGCATTCCCAGTAGAAAACCTTTCAAGTCCAGGTTAACAGATTACATATTTAAAAAAAAAAAATGATCTAGCATTGTGTAACTGGTGTGTCACAAACTTCTTAATGCAGCCTAATAAAGTCACATTTATTTGTATTTGTTTTGCAGGGTAGAGCACTGATCTCCACGGACCTTTTTCAAACTCAGCCCAGCAGTGATGTCTGGTTAAATGGCTTGCTTAGAGTCACACAGGCTTTGGAATCTGAAGGAATCAAACCTTGCACCACTGGACCACATAGCTCCTTAACAATCTAAGCCAACTGCCATTATTCACATACCCACTATTTTATGATACAGTCATCCTCCTATCCATTATGTTACTCTACTACAAATAAGCACTTCATTATTTTTCTGAGTTTGCACTGAGACACCTGCCATTACAGAAATACCATTTATATTTTTTCATACCTTTGCTTTTGTAATCTCAATTGACTTGGTTTCTACTTTTGTATGCAACCGTACTTGGTTTTTCTCATATGTATGTGATGTACATACGTTTTGATGTACTGATGCAACTGATTACCTTTTGCAAGTGGATCCTCCCAAATGGAAAATCCTGGCTAACAAATATAGGTAAATAAATACAATAAAACTAAATAAAAGGAGCCCCTTAATTACATAAAAAAATGCAGCATTCCTGGCAGAACAAGTAAGACAGCTAAAATACAAAATTATTAAAGCCGTTTAATTAAAGATCACAAGGGTTATAATTGCCTTATCTGAGACACAGAGGCTTCAGGTTCATTCTGTCCACACACACTCAGGAAAAAAGTTTACAATGACAGAACTGTTTACAACCTTATTTAGGTTTCCTCATTTGCTTTTCCTTGCATTCTTTATCATGTATTATGTGCAGCTTTAAATCATGAAACATTTGTGATATGTAGTCTTTGAGTTACGTCTGGATGTCACACTACCCACAAACTAAAATTAGGTTGTAAAAAGTATCATTGTAAACAATGAATGCTACTTAAGTCTTACTTTAGAGTGAAACGCAAACACTATTTTCTTGAGTTTTTATTATAAAATGCTCAACGTATATTTCATCTTTGATAATAATATTACACTAAACTTGTACATGCTTTCGTTTCAGATGCATAACGTGGTCAAACTTAGAAATGCTGAAATAAGTACCAAAAGGAAAATCCTGAATATATATTTTCTAGCAAGTGTAATTTTGCAAGGAAAGGGTGAAAACTCAGCTGCATCCCTCATGTAGGGTTTCTTTCATCCACACTCCCTACTAAAATATTTTAACTCAGAAATAACGAGACCTTGAAGTAAGAATGAAATATACAGTTTTTGCAGCAAACCCAAATATGTCTAATTTACTCTAAGGCTGTTTGATCTTGAAGGAGGAATAGTTGTGAGATGTGAGGGCATAACCACCCAAAACGTGATGTATTTTGTTTTGTAAAGTTTCTGTTTTCTAATACCACTTCACTTATGGTATTTCAGTAAAACAGCATATAAGCTTTATTTATTTATTTTCAGATTTGGGCTTTCTAGTTTGGACTTAGTCATATGGGAACAAATTTTAGAACTTGTTAGCAGCATCAGGAACAATAGCAGACTTGTTCTTTCAGACGCTCAAAGGCAGAATATACAAACCAATTAGGAATGTGTTTAGAGGCATATACAATGGTTGAAGGCTAATGGGTGATGTGAAGCAATAACCAAAATATCTTTTCCTTGCCACTTTTCAATGCCTTGCTGAATACAGGACTTACACGTGATGTGTAGTTGTTCAGAACAGACAATCCTTTATGAATTGTAAGTATTTATGCTGTTATGTCTGGCAGCCTAGATCAGAGGATTATGCTGTGAGTTACTGTGACGTTTTGTCCTGTAGTCATAGGTTTGATTCCGTTGGTCTGCACTTATATACTGTTGGACTGCATAAGATATTTAATCAAATAGTTCCTTGGTCAGTTTCAGTAAGTGCTAGTCGTACTTAGTAAAATTACCTCATTTAACAAATGAATAAATGATCCATAATATTTCCCTAGTTTAGTATAACTAGGATGTTATTATATTGCCTTCATAAAGTTCCCTAATCTTTTCATCAGTAAATATTTTTATGCTGATTGTTAAATGACTGATACTTCAAAGGTGCTTTGCGGGTTCAGTTGAAAGTAATGCACTCTGCCGTGTAACATTCTTTTAGCTTCGATAAAATAAGCAGCAGTATGTTTCATTGCTGCTTCACACATGAGAATATTCCCTCTAAAATGTTTTTGTTTTTTAATATATAAGCTGTCTTGTCAAAATACTTTTATAGTGTTTAAGTTCTCCAATAAAATGCAGCAATACTTCTTGCATAGAGTTGGTTCTTATTTTGATATTTCCTGTGTAGACTTTAACAATCCATTGCTTTGCTTACATTAACCCCCTCATGCAGGCTTATTCTCACTTATAATAATAGAACAGGACAGTTACTAACTTCGGCATTCTGTTTTTGTCTGCTTTGAATCTTGCCTGAGTTTTTTATACTTTAATGTTTTCAGTACTTAAACAAAAAACAAACCATTAACAGCTGAAAAATTTTTTTCCAAATAACTACACCTTGTGACAAATGCCAAGTACACAGACAAAATCATAAATTACTTTGATTTAGCCCTAACTACAGCAGTACATTATCACAGAGCTCACAGTTTTCCATCTCTAAAATTTTGGAGTACTATCTCTCACAATGTAAAACAAATGAACAAAATTTAGAATTCTTACCACTTCAACCAGGAAGCTTACAGCATGGTTATTAACAATTTCTTCATGTTTGAAAATAGTTATTTTAAAGATTTTATATGATGCAGTATCGTCAGTGTTATTATCCATCTAAATCTATTTGAAAGGTTCTTAACAATGGATGTATGTCAGACCCCTATAAGTGTGGAATAGCATGGAACAGAATTTTTTAGACTTAAAATGAGGAACATTCCTCATAATAGGGTACAGATGGAGGTATGCATTATTATAGCAATAACCCACGCCTGGGTGTGGGTAATGCTATTACACCCGTTTGATGGTTTGTTTGGTGGCCGAAGGGCCCGATCAAAGCCGTGGTAAAACTTAATTACCCACACCCAGAAGTATTATGGTTTAAGTGAATTAACAATATTAATAGAAAGACAAAATTACTTTTTAATAAAATAATGGCGCATAATATCGGCATCGCCTAATGCCTGCCGCAGATGTCCCGCATCCGCGGCATCTGCGATGTACCCGGACCGAGCGCACAAGAGCATCAGCTTGTGGCATAGCGAGTAAGAAAAAAGCGCTTAGCTTGTCTAAAATCGTCTAGTAAAGAATGGCATGCGCTTAACATAGCGAGACAAAATTAAACGCGGTTAGGAAATCGCTGTTTATTTCTTTTATTTCTCTGCATGTTAAACTCATTTAAAACAGCTACTTCAAAAAGCGCAAATCTAGATCTTAAAATCTCCTCGTTTTTTTTGTTTTTACTAGTTAAAATATGCGAGGAATTTAAAGAGACAAGCTTTTAAAAAGCTAATACGAGACTTTATGAAAAAGTTTGCTTTCATAAAATGTCTATTTAAAAAAAGCGAACATATGTTTTACTTTTCGCTAAATATAACTTCGACTTATTTGTTGGCGGCGGATCAATGCACGCTATTCACGGAAGTGATCGGCATAGACATTTTATGACTTATTAGTCTAGTGACACCTTTATGAAAATTAATACTGAATAAGCCCACATGATCACATTATACATTTATCCTTAACAAACCTTTTAAGTCAGTTTCACAAATCAAAAAAGTCCTTATTCATTTGCAGTTCATATAACGCTGTGATTACACTCTGAAATTTGGAAAAAGGCTTAAGCACTTTTCTGACTGTTAGTCTCATATTAGAGTATTAACAGCAGTCGGTGACTGCCACAGAACAGCAGTAGGAACTGCAAAGAACATTTAAAACATATTCAAACACTTCATTCAGCATTTTTTTTTTTTGGTTTAAATTTTTTTCTGCTGCTCTGTGGTGGCTAAATTCTAACCCTAAAACTCCCACCCAGTTCCCAAATTAAATTTTCACTCCCTTACCCTAAATCCATACTCCCCCTCCCTAACCCTAAATCCCCAGATCACTCCCTAAACCTAAAACTCCAGCCTCCCCAAACCTAAATTCCCCGATTAGTTCTTAATGTTAAAACTCCCTTCCAATTCATAGTTCCATAGTTGCCACAATTTATCTCTGCATGCACAGAGTGCTAAAGTGCTCAGGTTTTAGTTAAAAAAAAAATAAAAAGATTTATATTTTACTTTTAAACTATGATAAACAACTTGCTACAATGTAGCAAGCAGCTGCTACATTTTAGTCCATGCATGGAGTGCTGCAGCACTCAGATTTGACCTCAAATGCATAAAAATGGGACATGAATGACTGGGCAGGATGGGGGAGGACATGTAGTGCATTTGGCCACCTGGGTGGTGTGCTAGTAGAAGGAACATCCACTTGGGGTGGGATTTGTAATAAACGATCAGCTTAATACAGTAAAGTGTTTTTTTTTGCTCTTCATTTGAAGATCTGAGAGGATAGGGTGCTGGTTCATAGAGCCAGCACAGCATGTTGGTTGAGCCAGCTAGACATCTGTCCAGCCTGTACTATTTAATTGTCCCTGACTTTGTGTCATATTTTTTGCGCTGTCCTTCATAAGATTTCTGATTTTCTGGTAAATTACTAAGAATTATATTTAGTCGGTAATGCAGGTTATTAGTGTCTTACTTCTCATTGCTCAGTCCCAGCCTGTGTAGTGCTCTTGACGTGTATGACAAGATTCACATCTGTTGGAGAGTTCCTTGACATATATATCTCAAACACTAACAAACTAGTTATGACACGAGACATGATCATAATCCTTTATATTTGTTTGCTTTAGTATTTGTTTATCTTTTTGTTTGTTAATTTGTTTCATTTAATTTTTTTTTTTTTTTTTTTTTTTACTATCTAGACCCACTGTTTAAGAGGGAGACTTGGGGTAACACACACAGGCACACACACACACATAAAATCTCTGTGTACATAAGAAAAAAATAATCAAAATTAATCCAACAAATTTAATACATGTCCTGCAATTACATTTCAAGTTAGACTCACAACATTTCTTACAGTGATGAGAAAATGTATATTAAATATGAATCATATAACAAGATATGAACAAATACAAAGGTAGTTGCAGGGTTGCTAAATAACTGATACTTGCTTAATTAACTATAAGTTGATTATGATTTTTCATCATACTGACTGAAGCTGTATAATAAATAGAATGACTAACACAAGAGTAGTTAGGGATACTTTGTAACTCGGATTGTTACTACAGGTACGATTAGTGATTTAATGCCTACCAGGTCATGCAAGGTGTGACTCCTGTTTCATACTGTTATATATCTGGCAGTTGGCTCAGAGGATTAAGCAGATGTTTAATGCTCTGTTTCCTGTGGCCCAGTCATCCAGGGTTTGATTCCCTTAGCCTGTATTGCCTAAGTTTGTGACTCTGAGCTAGTTGTTTAACCATGCAGTGCTACCAAGTTTTGTCTGGAAAAGCTCCGTGGAGATCAATGCTTTGCTCTGGAAAACAAACTCAGATAAAGCCAAATACAATTTATTTATTATCTTATCAGTTGTTATCTAGTCAGGTCCAAAAAACGTTTTTGGTTGCTACCTGGGCACAAGAGCTTGGATAAAGGCACCATATAAATGTATGGACAACTTAGTGGAAGTCCATCAAGCAGCATGCTTTTGGAAGAAAACATGAGTGCTGATCGAAAACTTACACACAGACATGGAGATGACTTCTCATCACTATCAGCATATGTTTTGCAAGTTAAGTTTCAGCGCCAGACTACAGAACAGTGAACCAATGGTCTTTCTAGTGAGCTGCCATGCTGCTTTAGCTGTAGTGGAGATGCTCCCCTGTACTGCGGAGGACTATAGCCATTATACACAAGCTATCTGTTTCAAGAGGCATTCATAGTAATTAGTGCAGTAAGTGAAGATGGAGTCCTGGTCATGCAGTTATGGAGGAGAGTCACATTACACAATCAGATTACTAGACAATGCTATGCTTTTAAGTGCATCAGGTCCTAGTCCAAAAGAAAAAGCTTTCAGCATATTAGTCTGTCTTCTTCCTTGCAGAGGCAGCTTAGGGGCAGCTTAGTGTGTCCCAGCATATGACAGGATTCTGGTGAAGCATTTTGTGTACAATGAAGTGTAGCTTCTGTCTGATTAAACACAGTTTGGCACTGTTGTGTATTGTAACTTGTAGGGTAGGAGAGTGTGGCTGATTGCTGTTTACAGAAGAAGGAGAGACAGAGGGTAGATGTTATATGATGCAAGGGACATGTTTAGGTTCATGCAGGTGGAATAGGGGGCAGTATCGGAAGTTAATTGCATACTGTCCATTTAGAGCTAGGATAGAACCTAACAGATGCTGCCTGAACATGAAGCACGTACTGCCTGGTTGCTCAGAAACAACAATACATGCAGAAGTTAATACTGTGAATCTTAGAGTTCTAAAGCCTTGTATAGTGCTGGAGCTCTGAACCTCCAGTGGAAGTGAATTACAAACTCTTGAAGTTTCACTGTCCTTTACTCTAATGATCTGTGTGACGTGGGAACTTGCTGTAGGTACTGGGGTCATATAATGTATACAGGCTTTGAAGTACCTACACTGATTATAGAGCTGAAGAAATTACAGTTGTTTTCAGTCCTAACCACTGAATGATAGTATAAAGTAATGGTGCTTACATGAATCCTAGCTTGTAAAAAATCTCAACTGCACTATATTCAACAGAAGGTACATGAATGCCCTGCTTTGTGGTAACAAGAATCATGATAATGCCCTGTTGTATGGTACAGATGGTCAGGATAATGTCCCGCTGTATGGTGAAGATTAGGCAGGATAAAGTCCTGCTGTCTGGTGACAATGGTCAGGATAATATCCTACTATGTGGTGAGGATGGTCAGGGGAATGTCCTGCCATATGGAGAGGATACATAGTATAATATACTACTGTGTGGTGAGGATGGTCAGGATGATGTCCTGTTGTGTGGTAATGGTGGTCAGGATAATGTCTTGCTGTGCAGTGAGGATGGACAGGGTAATGTCCTTCTCTGCTATGATTATAGTCGGGATAATGTCCTACTGTGTAGTGAAGATGGTCAGGATGCTGCCCTGTTGTGTGATACGAATTGACAGAATGATGTCCTACTGTGTAATGAAAGATGGTTGGAATAGTTCCACCACAGAGGAGTAATAACAGAAGATGGACAGAGCCCACCTCAAATTTTGACAAATGCAATAGGCAGTATCTGCCTCTTTAAAGTACATCAGGTGACTGGTCATTTTTCCTGACAAGCATGGATACATGTTCAGAAAAGCTCAGGTACTGATTCACTTAGAAGCCAATGTACCTAATATTGTGATGATCTTCACTGGCAAGGTTATCAGGGATAATGATAGTGACTAAGATAGTTTAGCCTAGCCTTCATTTAGTACACCTACAAAGCAAGGATTTGTCTTTGATGACTTAAGTACTAGGCTGCTAGAATGTTGCTGTTGTTCTACCAAAGTGCTGCTTGTTTGCAGTGCAATGACGATGGCTGATGCATTTTTTTTCTGTAAGGTAAAGCAGTATTAGTCACACTCTGGAGAACCTTTATGATGATACAGTTCCTGCATAGGATGTTTATGGTATGTATAATCAGCCTGTGGCTGGTTATAAATACCATGAATAAGAATACTCTGAGCATTAGCACTTGAAGTAATACCTTTAGGAGATGAGAATGGGTTGGACAGAACCTCATTCACATTTGACTCCGTTTCCTTACAGTAAAGTAGATTTTCATAGTTACAACCTCAAAGGATAGAAAGATAGCAGCTGTCCCTATAATGTCAAAAATCATTTAATACTTCCAGGAATAAAATACTCATGGCTTGCCCCTTATCCATACAGGAAAAAAAGACACAGTTAGTACAAGTTTACAGGGGCGCAGATATATTACTGCCAGCTGTGAACCCTTTCAGAGTGGAAGCCTTGGCAGTTCAGAAAAAAGGAGGTTTGGAATTGTGCAATCTTCTCCAATACCTCAGACAGTGAAGAAGTGATAGATGTGGATCGGTATTTGGAGATAGTAGTTTTAAGTTACCCTTTCGGATAGGAAGAATGATGGATTCCTTCTAAAAAGAAAACTGAGTACTTTCCTTCAACCTGTCTGTTGGATCATTAATACATTCTTGAAGGATTATGTGAGCAGAAAACATGATAGTTTTGAGATGGACTTATAGGCTAAGAAGCAGCCTTTGCTCTTAGTTGACTGTAGTCTTAGCAATTTTACAATCAAGTACTGCAAAAAGAGTAGACATTTCCGGTTCATTTCATTGCTAAAAATTGCAAGCAGAATTCTTAGAAACCCTGAGTAAGCATGCCTTGTTTAAGTATTCAGTTTATGCTGTTGATTTTGTTAACTCTGGAACAGGTCTGGTGAAAGACCCCAGAAATAGCTACTGCTGCTTAATGCTCCACTAAAATAGATGTGATCAATCTGATTTGACTTGTTGGAGATCAGCATGGTGTAACATCTTGTTTTTAGGAACTGCTGATTTACACCTAAGCCATCTCTAGTCCTGTCAAAGAACTTGATGCTGGTGTACTTTATATTTCTTCAATATGAGGTATTTTTGGACTAATAAGGTTTTTATGTTATGGTGTGCGTGAGAGAGAGTGAGTGTGCGTGTGTGCGTGTGAGGGACAGAGAGAGAGAGAGAGAGACATTTACCATTTTGCCATACTACTTTCTGCTTATTCGCTGAAAATATGTTATCAAGGTTAGCACTACATGCCCCATTAAAATATAGATCAGATTCTTGAAGAGTAGATGTTGCTAGTGGAGTAGGATTTGAGGAGGGATACAGTCTGCCTTCATACTTTCTAAGTCAAGAACAAGTTCTGAATATGGAGTCTAAGTCCTGGTACTGAATTGTCTTTGCTGACTGGCAGGGGACTTTCTTTAACTTGTATAGGTTAGTGAAAATCAGTAAGGCCATCCAGCAGTCTTGAAATCCATGTAAGTGGCATTCAACAAAATGATAGTAAACCGAAAAATCCATATGGTAGCCTGCACTTTATTGAGCAAGCAATAATACCCAACCGGATATGTGTTATTGTAAAAATAACACAAGCCCAGTGGAGTTCCTGAGGCTAGACACCATAATAACACACCCCCTGGAAGGCATTATTGTATTTAGAGAATGGGTTATCTGCAAAATTGTTGTTTTTTTATTATGTAGACTTTTTATATTTATTTATTTATTTTCTTTTTATTTTACATTTGTTGACCGGGCTAGTCTAACTGGATATATGTCCATTTTCAGTAGAGGCCCAGGGAGATCAGCTCCATGATAAACAAATAAAACAGCAAATAACATAAAACAACATCAGTCGTATATACAATGGACATTTCTAGTTAACACAGAAATATTCTGTGAGGACAGAAATCATAACAGTGTAAAATGCAGGTGCAATACAACATACAGGTACATAATACAGGTACATAATAAAAAAAAGAGGCAGTTTAATGTATAATTATATTAATAAAGAGTTTTCCCAATAATAAGTATTCACAGGGATGGAAATAATGAAATGTAGAGGGAAATGGTAATTGTTGTTAATAAGGACGATAGAAGAGTTAATGAAAAGTATAGGGTAGGCAGAGCATATTTTGGATAGAATAGATAACTAGTCAGGTTTAGTACAGGGGCATAACCAGTGTGTTCGGAGGAAAATTTTAGTCTGTTTTTGAAGAGTGATATAGCGTAACGTGAGGAAAGGTCGCTAGGGAGAAGATTCCAGGATTTTCCAACAGTATTACAGAAGAGAGAATCCCCAGCCCCGTTGTTAGATTTAGATGTGTTTACTAGAAGTTTCTGAGATGAACGTAAGGACTTCAGATTATTATAGGGGGTGATGAGGGTAGATAGAATAGGAGTATCAGAAGGTTGATAAAGAATCTTATGGGCAATGGTTAGTTGGTGGTATTTGGGTAGATTCTGTAGTTCCAGCCATTCTAGTTGCTTTAAATTAAAGCAATGGTGGGTTCTAAATGGGTTGCCTGTAGCAAATCTGGCTATGTTATTGTAGGAGATTTCCATTTTTTGAGGTTATTCTTAGACAGATTAGTGAAAATGGATGAGGCATAGAGGAGTGTAGAGATTAGATGAGTGTGTGCAATAGTAGTTCTGGCTGTAGATGAAAGGAAGGGTTTAATTCTGTAGAGAGAGAGACAAGTTTTTTGTTGACAGTTTTTATAGTATTGTTGATGTGGATGTCAAATTTAAGGTTGTTGTCTATGGTAATACCAAGTAGTTTGGTAGTTGGGTCTGGTGATGTAGTGGTACCATTAGTGGATGTAACTGAGAAATCTATGGGAGAGGACTTATGAGTAGGATTGAAAAGGAGGAGTTTAGTTTTTTGGGGGTTCAAGAGAAGGCAATGCTGTGTGAACCATTGTTCAACTGTGTTAAATACTTTTTGGGTAAGGGAGTGAAGTTCAGAAGTGGATGTGGCTGAGCATATATGTGTGGAGTCATCTATGTATTGTATGCATGTAGCTTGGGGGAGTGCTAGATGAAGGTCGTTGATTAAATATGGAGAAAAAGAGACGTCCTAATATGGACCCCTGAGAAACACCAAGGTTAATGGGCAGGTGGGTAGATAGAGTGTTGTGCCAAAGCACAGCCTGTTGTCTTTTATCTAAGTAGGACTGGAGCCATTTTATAGAGAGTGCATCTAATGACAGGGATTTGATGATATTTATGAGAATTTGGTGATTTACCATGTCGAATGCTTTAGACAGATCGATAAATAGTGCAGAGGAAAGCTTATTAAAGTTTTGTTTTTTGTTAATACAATCAGTAAAGGAAAGGAGGGCAGTGGTAGTGCTGTGGGAAGGTCTGAAACCATGTTGACAGCTGGAAAGTAAGTTATTTTGGATTAGGTGGTCTAGCAATTGCCTATGGATGCATTTCTCCATGATCTTTGACAAAGGAGAAAGAAGGGCTATGGGACGGTAGTTGGAGAATTCAGTGGAGTTTCCACCTTTATGAAGGGAGATAATATGGGAGATTTTCCAGATGCTAGGGACGTGACCTTCACTAATAGTTCTATTGATCAGAATGGAAATGGGGTAGGCAATAGCCTTGGCAGATTTCTGTAAATATTCAGCAGGTAGTTGGTCTGCTGAAGGAATGCATGGTTTCAGTTTTTGGATAAGGGTAAGAATATGTGTTGTTGGGACTGGTTGGAAGAGAAATGGAGGGGGTGGGGTTGTGTTATAGGAAGGTAAAGTGAAGTTATTAGGTGATAGCTGACTGGCTAGAGTTTGGATAGCATCAGTGAAAAAGGTATTGAAGGCATTGGTATTCTGGTATTGAAGGCATTATATACTTCTGATGTGAACTAGTTCCGCTGCCTAATGAATCAAACTTAATTCAGTATATTTAGTTTTGCTGGAGAAGGTATTTTATATCTAAAGTATAACACATAGAAGCACAAACATAAACATGCACACACACACTCACACATATTCAAAAACACAGACAAACATACACACATATACATAGATGTAAACACACAGACACTTGCACATCACTTAATAGTTATACACACACGCACATACACACACACACACACACACACACACACACACACACACACACACACACACACACGTCACTTAATAGTTACTTGGTTGTGTAGGAACACCACTTAAGAAGTCTCATTCCATAACTGAATGTTTAAAAACAGATAAATAAATATAATGCAATCCATTACCAGTCTTCTCCACCCTATCCCTTGTTTCTGCCAGTTGTTTTTGCTGTCCAGTGATTCTTTACTTAACATGCAGTAAGCAGCTCTTTGGCTGCCTTTTACTGCTGCATTTTTAATGTTACACAAAAATAAAATGTCTGAAATTAGACTGCTCAATTATTTAGATGCTTGTGTATCCTTTAGTAAGCAGCACTTATCCACTGTTTTAAAGTTATAGCAAGACAGGATAAATGAGGTTTGTCAACAAGCTAAGTTGCCAGGGACATCTTCAAGAGGGGTTAGATTGATAGTAGTGGGAGTTAGGTGGGCTGGGGAGATGAAAGGGTTAAGTGGAGGGAGGGATGATTGGGAGGAAATGAGGTAAGGGTGGGGAGGAGCTTAAGGGGGTTTAGACAAGTGTAGTTGGGCAAGTAATCACAGTTTGGCGTGAACTTGCTACCCACCCACCCTCCCTCTTTTTTGTTGGTGGTTTGGTGGGGATTGTGGTCATATTATCAGTCGGGGTAGGTAGAGAAGAGGGGCCAGGCTTGCCCTCTTCTGTTCCCCATCTGGTGTCTGGATGTTTATTTTAAGGAATTAGGGGAAAGGAAAATGAGCAGCTGTAGGAAGCTTGCTGAATAGGTAAGCAAGCGGAGGCAAGGATGCTGCTGATTTGGTTGGAAGGTAATTCAATGAATGGTATATGAAGTGAGTCTGGAATGCTGCTTCATAAGTAAAGTAAGCGAGCAAAGGTATGGACACTGCTTACTGGGCAGGATGAGTAGGTACACTGTCCTGATTAACATTACAAGTATGTTTATGCTGTGTTTAGAACCAACTATACAATGTTCAATTGTAATTAATTTTGGTGGCCAAAGCTATGTTATGGAAGTTTAATAAAGGTCGTCAAATGTCATTCGGTGTGATGTTTTTATTGAAGGGGACCTGAACAATACTGTAACTTACATTTCTAAATAAACTTAACTAGCCATTGTGCCTTCCAGTAATCCTTCACACAGATGTACATACCTTTATATGAGAAAGGTCATGCCATCCTGAATTATTTGGTTGGATGGACAATTCGATAAATGGGATATGAAGTGAGTCTGGAATGCTGCTTCATAAGTAAAGTAAGCGAGCAAAGGTATGGACACTGCTTACTGGGCAGGATGAGTAGGTACACTGTCCTGATTAACATTACAAGAATGTTTATGCTGTGTTTAGAACCAACTATACAATGTCCAATTGTAATTAATTTTGGTGGCCAAAGCTATGTTATGGAAGTTTAATAAAGGTCGTCAAATGTCATTCGGTGTGATGTTTTTATTGAAGGGGACCTGAACAATACTGTAACTTACATTTCTAAATAAACTTAACTAGCCATTGTGCCTTCCAGTAATCCTTCACACAGATGTACGCAGCCTTAAGTGATTTTTAAGCAAGCAGTAAAAGATGACCTTAATTGGATATTTAGAATCCTTTCCGATAGACTGTCTGTTGAAGTCAGCACATCTGTTGCAGTCACTCTCTCAGTCACTCACACTTTCACTCTCACACACGCATGTATGCACACAAGCACACTTGCAAACACAAAGACACACAGGCTTTGCTTTTTTTTTTACTTAGTTTTCGTTTTTATTTTACACTTACTAAACTTCAAAACACTGTTTAGCTATTGTAAAAAAAATGGTGTGTATTTCGATTTTAATTGTCAGAGCTTCACAGCAGCTTAATATGCTGCTGTGAAGAGGCAAACTTGTTTTTCGGTAGACATTACCTGTACATTAACACCCTGCTAGAGATCTTTCCTTCTCCAATCAGGGTTTAAAGGAAAACTCCAGCTTAGAACTAAAAATGTATTTTTTTCACTCTGTCTTTATTTTCCAAGTTATTTTAACAGCTCAAAATCACTCCGAGACCGATAGAATTTTAAAATCTTTTCCACAAAATGGCTGCCAATGGAGTTTGACATATCAATGTGATCTTGTTTTTCTTCTCTCCTTTCTCTTTCCCATAATCCATTTAAATTCTGCTTTATATGAATCATAAGGAAGTAGTTGTGCATTCCCATGCCATATAATGGGATTAGTATCAGTCACTGTCATCTTATATACCTTCGATAACAGGACTGCTTCTTTTATTTCTTGAATGGCCCTCATTTGTGTGTGTCTCAGGGCTTGTTTTACAATATACTAAGGAGTTATATAGCTGTAACCACAAAAGTAGCTAAATTGCGAGCCTTTGTTTAAAAAAGTCTTTGTAGTCCAAGATGAATTGACAGTCCTCTCCCCCAGCACTTTTCCTGAGGTAAGAAAACTGTCACTGCACTGAGGAATCCTTGCAGTTTCATGTATAAGTGACAGCCGCTATTGAAAAGGAAAGCAAAGGAAAGGGTTTGAATGTAATTCTGTTCCCCAGTGCCAGCGGAAAGATTTTTATTTTTATTAATTTATTTCAAGAGTCAGAGAAGAGGTAGAAATGTTAGAGAGTAAATTCATTGATTCTGAAGGTAGAATTCATAGAAGAAATTAAGCCTATTAGGGGTCTCCGGAACCTTGGAAGTGGAAAACTATTTGGAATTTGTGAAATTTCTCTTGGCCTACTGGATGAGAGTTGATCCTTGAGCAAGAGCACAATGCATCCCTTCTCCAAAAAGTAAGGTCTTGATTTTTGAGATCAAATATAGTAAAATGTGTTAGTTTTGTAATGAAAGTGAACGTCTTGGAGAAAGTTTGGGTTACTGGTAAAAAATAAAGGATGGAGACAAGAGAATCTTTATTGAATAAGACTACTTTGGAGAAACTCGAGAAAGAAGGGGTGAGTTTCATCCTGCTTTTTTTAGGATCTGTAAAGTGAATGGCTGGAAATTTAAACATTTCTATACAGCTTTGCTCAAAGTGGCACTCCAGGCAGAAATTACATTTCCCCTTGAGGATGGCAGACAGCCATTATAGCAAGCTTCTACAGACAGATTGCTAGCTTATGGGGCTGAATCTTTCAGTGTAATCTTAAGTGACAGGGAAGGAATTGACAACTACCCACAGATTGACAGTATCATTTCCATTCTTTAAGAAGAGGCTACTTTATAAAAAAAGGGCAGAGCATGTAGTGGAAGTTGACACATTTCACGAGCAGATGCATCCTTGACTGGTCATGTCTCTTTTTAGCTTGGACACATAAAAGTACTGGCATTATTTTGATTAGACTCCATCACACTTTGCAAAGTAGGGGTGAATTTTAATTATTTTACATAAATAATGTTTATTATAATTAATTGGCAGCCATTTTCATGAAAAGTTTAATTTAGTTGGGGGAGGGGATGAGCGTTTTCAGTTCAGCCTTCAGGGCTTTACATGACTTACACAAACTTGAAGTAAACTTTTTTTCCTACTTAAAAACGAGTGGCTATTAATCACTGTATGCCAGAATTGCAAGTTATTTCATTCATTAATTCATACTTTGTACTTAGTTTTGCAAAGAATTTCTGTAATGTGCATTAATCAAAGCCTTGTGTTTCCTGTGTTACACTGCTGCTAGGGTCAGTCTTATTCAGACATGTTATTTTATTGGTGCCAAAGACATATGTTTGTTTTTTTTTCTGGAATTTGTTTTAGGACTGGTAAAACTAACCTTGTGAGGACCCTTATTGTGCTATGTTTGACACTTGACTTTGAGTTTAATGTCTAATGTAACTATTTTTTCATGAAATGCAAATGGAATCACTATTATACGCAAAAAGAGAGAAGTCCTTTATTATATAACAAGATTGTACCCCAATTTTATTTTTCTTCAGGAAAATCATTTACCAGAAGTAGAGCATGTTATTCTAACACAAAGTATATATTCAGAGGAATATTTTGCTATCTAGCTTGTGGGTGTAAAGGAGTAGTTATAACATTAATTAAAGGGACTACTTCATTTCATATGATTGATTTAAAAAGTGATGATGAAGGGTGTTTTTGATAGCTGCATGATATCCCTCATAAATGTTCATTTCCCCCAGGTATACCCCCTAGAGATTTGGAGCAACTTATTAGAGAGTGGATTTCCTTTTGATGTGCAGGTATTGGAATTTGATCCTTTTGCCGTAGGAGGTTTCAGCTGGCCCAAGAAAAGCTTTTTGCTGTCATCCAATTAACTGTTCAAAACATATGTTGCAATATTTGAAATGCTGGATATACACAATATTTTGAATTTACCATGGACATTTTTATATACTAGTCTCCTTAATTTAAAACGTTATTGATATGTTCCTTATTACTAAAAAACATCGGCTTCTGGTGGAATCCTTGACCATATCTCTCATAATTACCTGTTGGCCCTTTTACCAGGCATTGTAAATTAAATCCTCCTTTATGTAAGGGGTACTTATTTAAAGGAAGTTAGCACCAGAAGTGAAAAGGATATATCTGATTTTTCCTCCAAGTGCATTTTGGAATACTGGGACTCTTAAGTGGAAGAGAACAAGCTTTCTTAGTGCTTATACAGAAGAGATCAAAAGAAGTATTAAGGAAAAAGTCAGAAGCTTTGCAGAAGGATTTGAAATTGGCTCAAAATTAGTTAAATGAAAAGTCTGTCAAGAAGTGGGGAAAAGTAATAGAACTTAAAGACAACATAGAAAATCATCTAAGGTATAAGATGGATCACTTGTTTAGGGCTTTCAAATTAAAAGTATATCACTATTCTATCAATAGCAATAAAATTCTGGAAATTTGTCTCCATTAGCAAAAAGTGGTGAGGTCCAGTATCTACAAACTTCTTTCTATTGCTGAAGGACATAATGGCAGCATTTACCAAAACTTTTACCAAGTTATATTCTGAGGATGGAGCATCACCTTCACTTCCCACAAAGGTATCAAATTATTTGAACGGTCTCCCATTGCCTACACTCTAAGTCCAGGTGAAACAGACTCTTTGGTATGTCCAGTTATGCCACAGGAGGTTCTAATACCTATAAAACAAATATATACAGGTAAAACTTCAGGAAAGGGTGGAATTCTTCTGGATGCAGGATTCATATAGGGCAGGACTACGTTTGCTAACCTTATTAGCCTGGCTAACTCCCTCTAGAATGTGTAAAAATCTGCTAACCAGTTTACTGTGTAATAATTTAATCCTGACTTGCGCTCAGGATTAACTGTAACCTGTGAAACTTGTTTAACTTACTTACTTATGTAATCTCTGTAAATAGTCTGTTTGTAATATGTAATGCTGGTATTATGTAATGCTGTATCTGCTTACCCTTGGAGCTTTTCTCCCCAGGCCTCCACTGAAAATGGACATGCAACCAGTCGGGCTATCCCGGTCAACAAATGTAAAATAAATAAAAATAAATAAAAAATATTAAAACCCTGTTGTTATTGGAAGATGCTTCAGTCTCAAAGCTACTGTTATGTGCCTTGATGCAGAAAAAGCATTTAATAGCGACAGACTGGTCTTTGTATGGGACATGCTGGTTAATATGGGATTCTCGGATCAGTTTGTTGAATGCCTTCATAACCTGTATACAGGTTCAATAGCTAGGATCAAGATGAATTCAATGTTGTTATCCTCTATATCAACTGAGAAGGGCAACAGGCAGGGTTACCCACTCACCCAATTCCTTCTGTTTTATTTTGAACCCCTTTCGTCTTCCACATTTTCTTTGAGGGTGCTTAGCTACCTGCCCTAAATGGTGGAGTTTCATATGGATGTGTCTGGTGAAATCCTGTAAGCCATCAACCAATTGCCTGAAAAAAATCAATAAAAGAAAAGCTCATGTTCCACTTGACACATATATCCACCATGCAAACTACATGATGTGTGTAACCTATACTAATATATCTATACCACCGAAGGTTCCACCATGGCTACTAGATCCAGTATAGCTGCGCACTAATATGCATGTCTCAGCCTGACCAGTGTCTTTGGGTATACCAAAATAACCTTCATAATTGCCTCAGTCCAGAGACTCTTTGGTTTGTGGCCAAAGTGAAGTCACCTATGAAGAATATGGAAACGAGGGGTACGGATCTCACTGTTGGTGAAGGTAAAATTTACCTACTCAACAAATATTTTCCAAACTACTTAGCAGTTCTTGACAGATATAGTTCAGATGGGAGCAAGAACAAAACAAACAGCAATCTGCAAAGAACCATAGCAAAGGGTGGCCTAATGGTTAAGGTGTTTGCCTTACAAACACAAGGTGCAGAGTTTGAGTCTCACAAGGGATAATTGGCTAGGCTTAAAATGGCTCGCAAGGGCAGTTAGCCTAGTACTAACCTATGAACCTATGAACCAAATGTGACAGTTTTCAGAGATTTCACAGATCGTAAAGTAGGGATTCTGAGCATATGATATGTAGCCTTGGTCTGCCAACAGACAGGGGGATGCAGACCTGAGACCTTGCCAAGCTGCCCCCCTGGCAGTCTGTGGTCATTTGTCCTGCGGCCTCTACATCTACCTCTACTCTTCTGCATGGAAAGGTGGGTAAGGACTGGTATACCCAGGGGTTGCAAGGTGCCCTTGTTTTCTCCTGCTGGATTCTTTCCTTAGTGATGCAAAGCCTGTTAAATAACAGAGCCATCCAATAGGGTTTGCCAGACCACAAATGGTCTATATATGACTCCAGGTTAAAGCAGAGCTTGGGATTTCAGCTGCCCAAACACATTCCTTACATTTGTTTGCTGTATTTGTTAATACATTAGCATTTCTATTGATCTATCTAGAAAAAGGTTAAGTGACTGATCAGTGAAATGTTAGAAAATATGACACACCTTAATCAGTCTGAGGCTGGACTTAATTTACATACAACATAATACCAATTAAGCATTGCTAAAATGCAAATTAAGTTATATGTTAGTAATGGAGGTTAACCTTTGTCAGTTACATTTTTGAGAGATAGTTGATAGTAAAAAAGGAACAAGAACTGTATCATAATGAAGTTTTGGTTTGTCTCTGAATTTGCAGTACGCTCATTACCACCAAACTCATCAACATCCATAACAAGTTAGGATTTACTTTAGATGTACTGATTTATTTATTTAACAGCGATAACAGTAGTTAGATCTGCAAACATGATGATCATAGGGAAATACCTGCATATGTTTACTTACCTGACTGGTATCTTGCATCTGAATTCCACAGGATGTTGACATGGGTGATCGAAGCACTGCACAGCTTGACATCAGAGCCTGGGTCCTTTCATAATTATATCATCTCTGCCTTTGTCCTCCTTGGTTTCATCATAATAGTTACACATTTTCTGCCATTCCTGAAATTTCTGAAACAATACCAAGAGAATATCCATCGTCTGAAGTGTTTTGATGAGCCACCTCGCAAGAATTGGTTTATTGGACACCTAGGAATGGTAAGTCAACAAAAGCATCCAGCTCTTATATATTTGGACAGCTAATTTCTGCTTGTGGATTCTAGCTGAGCTTCCAGAAGTAGAAGTTATTGAAGTATGAAAGAATGGTAACATTTTACTATAAACACTAATAATTGAAAGTCATTATGCAGAAGTATTTGATAGTGACGAATAAAGGCAGAAAAAGTAAAATACGTAAGTACAAAACGTTTGTGAAAGCACACTATAATGTAATATAAAGCAGTGAAAACATTAAATTCCAAAGGCATAAATACAAAAAAGGATGTTACCATGAGGGGTAAAGGGGGCTTGTCCTAATGTGTGGGTCCCCCCATACTCCATATCCATACCCTCATACTTACTGTTCTAATGACAATGTCTCTGAACTTTGAAATGGGTGCAATTATTTGTTCGTGCATAACAAAGTTAGCTTTTTTAAAATTTTCGTAGACCTTGTCAATAAAATAATAAGTAAAGTGGGAGTAATGGCTACAGGGGACTTAACATACTTTTTATTTTTAATTATTTAATTTTTCAGTCTTTAAAATCTTCATTAAAGTGTGTTCGCATGTAATGACTTGTAGTCATTTGTGCTTTCAGTCTGTTTCAGTATCACCTGAGGAACAAGTTTGCCCACACAGAGCATTGTATAACACACCGAGTGGTTATTGTATCTGTTTTGTGCAACTATGAGCAAGTTTGGCCAGACAAGTCTTAATCATTTCTTTATTTTATAATTAAATAAGTGATTAATTTCTGCCCAACCCCACCCCTAGCATGGCAGGTTCTTGTAAATAAGCATTTAGTTGTGCCCAACCCCACCCCTAGCATGGCAGGTTCTTGTAAATCGGTGATTCAGTTGTGCCCAGCCCCACCCCTAGCATGTCAGGTTCTTGTAAATAAGTGATTCAGTTGTGCCCAGACCCACTCCTAGCATGGCAGATTCTTGTAAATGAGTGATTCAGCTGTGCCCAGGCCTACTCCTAGCATGGCAGGTTCTTGTAAATAAGTGATTCAGTTGTGCCCAGGCCTACTCCTAGCATGGCAGGTTCTTGTAAATAAGTGATTCAGTTGTGCCCAGACCCACTCCTAGCATGGCAGATTCTTGTAAGTGATTGACTCATTTGTGCCCAGCCACACTCTCAGCCTCACTCCTAGCATGGCCAGGTTCTTGGGAGCACTAAGTTACTGATCATTGGCATTAATGAAGCAAACTCAAACATGCCGCTTGAAGCTGAGAAGCACCTTCCAACTTCATCTGCTTAAAAGTACAGATAAATGAACCAGATGCAGGTGAATAACATTTATTAGGAGCAAATCACACCAGGGTTGCTGATAGGTCATGCCTGGCACAGTACACTACCTGGAACACATTAACTAATTAGTAATGAAGGATCTGATTTGCATTGCTTTTATGCATGTCTGCTTGTGATTTAGTCATACCATTATAACTCGGACAAAACCTTCCCCAAGCTGTAGCATCCATCTTGTGGATCTGGTCTAATAAATCATATCTGCATGTGGACACACTGCATTTATGCATTACTGCTTGTGATTCAGTCATACCATTATAACTTAGACAAAACCTTCCCCAAGCTGTAGCGTCCAGCTTGTGGATCTGGTCTAATAAATCATATCTGCATGTGGACACACTGCTTCTTTGTCTAAAAGGTTATACGATACAGTTTTGAATATCCAACATAGAGATGGAGTATTTTGTTTGCACTGTGATTTTTATAATCTAACACACACTGCAGAAGCCTCATAATACTGACAGCTGGTTTAGTTAATAAAAAGTAAACATTTCAGCTCCAAGTTAATAAAAAGTAAAAGTTTCAGATCCAAGCTATTGCAATTTTTTTGTTTCTTTTTTTTTTTTAACTTTGTTTCTGATTTCTTAAAGTTGTAGCCTGTGTTTTATGGGTCTATTTTACCAGATCGAGCATTTAGGTTGTCGAATACCTAAGCATCGAACTTGTAATATCGAAAGCCAAAAACCACGAACATCCACTTTCATGCAGGGAAAGAATTGTCTTGGCCATTAAAAAAAAAAAAAAAAATTTTAAACCCAAATGAAGTTGGGGGCTTCACCTCCCCCCACACCTCCCAATGTGGGGGGCTGTGCTTCCCACCCCCCTAACTAAATATAACAACTCCGAGATTGCTCTACATTGGACAAAAGAGCAAAATCCACATAATGGCTAAGGGAATTATTTCCTTGTGTGAAAGCGGCCATTCGTGGTTTTTGGCTTTCGATATTACCAGTTCGATGTTTAGGTATTCATCAACCTAAATGTTTGATCTGATAATATAGACATAAGTTTTATACTGTCTTATGGTATAGCTGTCTAAGATTTTTTTTAAGATTTATTGACTCTTATTTCTTTAAGCATGATGTAGTTTATAGTTTCCACAACAATACTTATCATCAAAAACAAAAGAAAGAAAACTTAGCATGCTTAGAATGATCACATTAAGGATGGTAAGAAATGATAAGCCAAAACCAGTTTATGAAAAGTAAAACAAGTTAAGGTTGGTGCTAAAATATGATCAGTATTATCAACTAGGATACCTGATCCAACAAACTGATAACTAAGACATGATAAAATTGTTATATTTTTAAGTCAGGAATAATTAGGTAATGCATTCATATATAAAATAATTTACTGAGTTAGAGACTTATAGTCCTAAACGAATGTGACAACAACATTAATCAAGTCATTGGAGTAAAAGAAGAAAGAATGTTCTAACAAAGCACATTTTACATTGGTTTTAAAGATAGTGCTCTCTCCTTCGGATCTGGTTAGTTAAAATAGTGATAACTAGATTAACAGTAGGCTATAGTCTAACAGTGTCAGAGTAAAGGGAGCCCCAGAGCCTGGCTCGCATATTTTATTTAATTATCTATTTATTTAGTAGATGAGGAGGTGGTCTGATGAAATGGCACTTTTTTAGCCATAACGTGGAGAAACAGATGTGACACCATCATGAGGGGCTGCCCTGCCTCTGCCACTAATATGTACCAGCTCCAAGATTACTGAATCTTGAGGAAGGGGAAATCCTTGAGACATTGCAACCTCAGTCTTAGAGAACAACATCTGGTAATACCACACTAGTGACCTTAGAGAACAATATCTGGTAATACCAGACTAGTGGCCTTAGAGAACAATATCTGGTAATACCACACTAGTGACCTTAGAGAACAATATGTGGTAATACCAGACTAGTGGCCTTAGAGAACAACATCTGGTAATACCACACTAGTGACCTTAGTGAACAATATCTGGTAATACCACACTAGTGACCTTAGAGAACAACATCTGGTAATACCACACTAGTGCCCTTAGAGAACATCTGGTAATACCACACTAGTGACCTTAGAGAACAATATCTGGTAATACCAGACTAGTGGCCTTAAAGAACAACATCTGGTAATACTACACTAGTGACCTTAGAGAACAATATCTGGTAATACCAGACTAGTGGCCTTAAAGAACAACATCTGGTAATACCACACTAGTGACCTTAGAGAACAACATCTGGTAATACCACACTAGTGACCTTAGAGAACAATATCTGGTAATACCAGACTAGTGGCCTTAAAGAACAACATCTGGTAATACCACACTAATGACCACACAAGACTGTTGATCATTAGTGCTTCAGCAAAAAGCCCAGCACCCATAACAGACGCGCAGTAGCATAATATAAGGAAATGACATCAGTAGCCTACAAAAACACAAGCAAAAGGTGCAGTGAAAATGGTAAACAAACAACACAACTATCTATGGATGTAGGAAATAGAATTGTCAGACAGGACCTAGAAAAGGAGGAAGAAAAGGGGTTCAAAAGAGGAGGCACCAAAGAGCTACATGTGACGGATGAAGGCAGTCTGGAAGGTTCCCTGAAAGATTGAAAATGAATATGAACTGTTGTCATGTAAGAGGAAATCAGAGTTGTCAGAGCATACTTAAAATGGCACCTGAGAGACATTAGGCAACACCACAGGCACACCAAAGCTGGCAGTCTGACTTCAGGTGCACTCCCAGGGTGTCAAGCTTTGCTGGAGGAAACTTTACAGCAGTTATTAAGTAACATGTTTTCTGATTAGTTCTAGCTTATCACAGTGCTTTGGATTTTCTTTTTCGGCATAAAAAAAACATGCAGGATTATTTTCTGAAGAAAAAATGATGCAAGTATTTTACAGAACCATATGACAGAAAACCTATACCCTCAATAAGAAATTTATCTGTTTAACTTTGAACCTCATCTTGTTGATAACATCTCCAAGAAAAGTAAAGCATTATAGCGCTCTATCAACAATCTGAGATATCATGTAAACAAGAAGAGTGTTGTATTAGAAACCAGGGATAGCTGATCTGTGATGCAACAAATACACCTTTTTATACATGTGCACGGAGTAAAAATGTCTTGCCTAGAAAAGGTGAACTAAAATAGATTCTCTCTAGTTATTAATAAAAACAGAACCTTAGATATAATAAGTACACTTTAAAAAGAAACAACTCTCCCACCCTTAACCATCTCCAAAAGGAACATTGTCACTTTACTAGAGATTGTTTTACTGATGTTTAGCCAAATTCATTTAGAAAAGTTATGTATTCATTAATTCCATGACACTTACTTTCTCCAGTTCAAGAGAGGAGAGCCTATGACAGTATTCAATGGGTACAGGGCAGTTTTGGGTCGAAGAGCCATGACAGTATTCAATGGGTACAGGGAAGTTTTCGCTCGAAGAGCCTATGACAGTATTCAATGGGTACAGGGCAGTTTTGGGTCGAAGAGCCATGACAGTATTCAGTGGGTACAGGGCAGTTTTGGGTCGAAGAGCCATGACAGTATTCAATGGGTACAGGGCAGTTTTCACTCGAAGAGCCTATGACAGTATTCAATGGGTACAGGGCAGTTTTGGGTCGAAGAGCCATGACAGTATTCAATGGGTACAGGGAAGTTTTCACTCGATGAGCCTATGACAGTATTCAATGGGTACAGGGCAGTTTTGGGTCGAAGAGCCATGACAGTATTCAGTGGGTACAGGGCAGTTTTGGGTCGAAGAGCCATGACAGTATTCAGTGGGTACAGGGCAGTTTTCAGTCTGCATTGCAAGGACAGACTAGACAAAAGTTTGCTGGATCTTCAGGATCAGAATAAACACAACTGTGTCCAGTACTGTGCAGGGTAAATTTGTTCAGTTAATCACTATTGACCCATGTCAGATATACAAAAACAGACCAAAATGTACCCTGCATTCTAATCTGTGTAAAACTACATTGTGGAGGAATCTAAATGACTTATGCAAATATAAGCTGCATTAAAAATGTGTATATGGATGTCAGTCAAGAACATTGACTGAGACTAAATATGTTATGTATAATCATGCAAAATAGCATTATTCTATGTCTTTTTTTTTTTTTTTTTTTTTTTTTTTTTTTTTTGCAGGTCCACAGGATCTGCCCAATGGCTCGCTTTTTCTGCACCCAGTTGACCAGTTCATTTCTGCATTTTGGTGACAGTCTTCTGGCCCTTTCTTTCCCAGGTGTAGGCAAGAAATGGGTGTCAGAGAGCAGGCCAATCTGTCAGTTCTCTGGATTGTCTCATCTCTAGCTCCTTAGCAGCCTGCATGCTCCACAACTGCTGCTTCTTAAGAGGTGCAAGCCTGTTACTACACTTAAGCAACGTGATGCTAAAGAGTTCACTATTCTGCAGCATGTGGATTCTAGGCTTCATGGAGTGAGTGACATAACTGCACTAGTACAAGTGCACATTGGTAGAGTTGCCATTTGGACATTCACTCCCATCCTGCTCAGCGTGGTCTCTCTGTACCTATTCTGTTAGTTGACCATGTGTCATATGGCATGCAGTCAGGGCTTTGTGGGCATTAATGTTTTATGTCTTACTGCAGTGTTGTGACAAAATTTACATATGTCACTGCACAGTCACTGGCCTCCCCTGCTTACTACATGTGGATACATATAGAACTATCCGCTTTTACACCACATATCTATGCATTGCCAAGCTATAAGAACATTTAATATCATACTACATTGTAATATGCCATGCTAAGGCACACATAACACAGTAAAACAGACTACTACTAAATTTGTTACAGCAGGGGAGAAGAGAGTGGTGCCCCTTGACAGAGATCATGTACTGCATTATTTTGCAGTAGGTGGAAGATTGCAAAGGTGACTGAAGCCAGTGACCATGTACTACACTATGTTGTAGTGGTTAGGAGATGGGAGGGATGTCCTTGCACAGTTATGCAGTAATGGGTGGGAGATGGGAGGAGTAACTGTGGACAGTGACCATGTATTGCATTGCACTATTATGAGAGGGGTGTCTCTGGACAATGTCAATGAACTACATTGTGTTGTGATGGGTGCAAGATGAGAGGGTTGACCCAAGACAGTAACTATGTGCTACGTTATGTTATAATGGGTGGGAGTTTAGAGAGGTGGTCCTAGAAAGTGAGCATATACTACATTATGTTGTAATGAGTGAGGGATGGGAGAAGTGACCCTGGGTAGTAACCATGTACTACATTAAGTTGTAAATGTTAGAAGAAGAGACTGCTGTCCTAGGACAAAGATCCTCTACTACATTATGTTGTAATGGATGAGGAATGAGCAGGATGACCTGCAGATAGTAGCCATGTACGACATTATGTTGTAACTAGTGAGAGATGGGAGAGGTATCCGCAAACAGTGACCATGTACTACATTACGCTCTAGTGGCTAGGAGATGTTGATGTGACCCTGGACAGGGACCATATACTGCATTATGTTGTAATGGGTGGAAGATGAGAGAGGTGCCCTTGGGCAGTCACTATAAACTAAATTATGCTGTAATGGTAGGAGCTGAGAGGGGTATCCTCAAAGAGTGGCCATGTATTACATTATGCTCTAATGGGTGAGAGATGGGAGGATTGACCCTGAACAGACAATAACCATGTACCACTAACCTGAAACCATTACAACTATGCAAGGTTGTAACAGTTGGGAGTTGAGAGGTGTGACACTGTAGAGCATATACTGCACTATACTATAAAAGAAGAGAAGAAGGAGGTACTCTGAGCACTGAACATGTACTTAGATATGCTACGAATGATGATACGTGAGAGAAAGTGGTTATAGGTAACAAGTACATGTTAAGTTATGTTATAGGGGACTGGAGGTAGAAGAGCGTGCCCATAGTAACAAGTATATTCTAAGTAACGCTATAAAGGAACAGAGGTGGGAGAGGGTGCCAATAGGTAACAACCCCATACTACATTATGCTATAAAGGAATGGATGTGGAAGAGGGTGCCCATAGTCACAAGTACATATAAAGTTATGTTACAGGGGAATGGAGGTGGAAGAGAAACAGACATGTACTGTAGTGTATTCTAAAAGATGGTTGGTGGGAGGGTTGATCTTGTATAACAAGTACATAATAACCTAACAATGAGTGCAACCAGGCATATACCATGTGTGCCATGACATGCACTTTTTAAAAATAATTTGTTTTGTGTAATGTCCTAATTTAAAAATGCATATTTGTAATAGTTTGTGATTACATATTTAACTAAATGTGTATTTTGGTGGGATGGCTGATGCAGGTTATATTTTTGGAGAGCAGGCAACCATCTGAAACATGCTGTGCAGTCTTAAAAATCCTGGTTATAGTCATCAGCTAAACCAAAGGTAGTAGAAAGCTATCCTAGTGCACAACAATATGTGTACAAAGTGCAAAGGTCATTGTAGGGCAGCTGTACACATGGATATTTTTTGCTTTACTACAACAATAGTACCTCACACCTACATTCTGGTCAGCAGAGCTGGCAGGAGAAAATAAAAGAAAGAAGCAGCACACCACCAATATATATTTATTTATTGACTGAGTAGGTGGGCTGCTGTACTGACCCTTCCCAATCATGACCTGGGCTCAAAAATAAGTAATATTATACGATTAAGGAAAGTATACAACTGAACACAACTTTAAGGATGTTTAAACAAATAAATAAGCCCAGCTGAGAAAGTATACAACAGAATATGTGAGCGACTCCATCACTGGTATAAAGATAGAAGAAATGCATGCTGTAGATTATTTAAAGTTTGTTCTACATGCCCTGCTGCCACTGTCAGTGGTAAGGAAGTTTAGCTGTTGCCCCTGTTACACTTGCACACAGCTTTATTTCCTGAGATGATTACAAATTGATTTTTTTAATTAATTTACTGTAGATATTGTTTAAGTCCCTTTGGAAGATGATTTCAGGTGGTGGGCCCAAGTCTTATAAAAGCTTTTACTCCTGTTTTACTTATGACGATGAGCCTGATAACTATAATACCTCCTTCCTGAGCATTTCTTAAAAGATGAAGTTTGTTTCCTATATGGCAGTTTAGATTTTTATGGAGGACAGTATCCCCATGTTTATGCTTTGAATAGCAAACAGCTGAAAAGAAAATAAGTCCTTTCTTTAACAGTAACTCAGTGGAGCTCCTTAATGAGATATCGATGTAAGTAGGAGTCTGTTAATAATACATATCTGGAAATGTTTAGCAGTGGCTACTCTAACTGCTGGATATATTCCTTGTGTATGCATTGCACCTTCAGCTCATGCTGTTTTAAAAGGGCCTTGAGAGGTATGGATTGTCCAACACAAAAACTGTACAGTAGTTTTATTCCTCATTAGTTCCATCCATGATCACTAAACAGGCACTGTTTGCATATCCCTGCAAACTGTCCCATGCAGCTCAATACAAACCCCATGTCATCGAATTTCAATATTACGAATCAATATCTCTACCACATGGAGAATGTGAAACAACTTGATATACATGCTACTCTGTAATTATATACAGCATGCTTTCCAGGAACCACTCCCTGTACTGTATGCTGAATATTGCTAAATGTTTGTGTTGAATAATCTATGTATGCAAACTCTAACTCATGGCCAAAAAAATGAATAAAAAGAGGTGCCTTGGGCAAACACAGTTTCCTGGTTATTAATTGAAATATGGTTGGATATAGTAATACAGAACCCTAGAATACCTACTACATTTCATGCTGATATTGTCTTTTTCATTAGACTGCAACACTACCTTTATTTCATGCTGAAATCTAAGACTAGGAAGTTCTTTTTGTTCAATCTGTGAACAGCAACAGACATCCTTTTTTATTTTTTATACTTTTACAACCTACTTGTGGTTTGTAGTTTAAATTTGGTGGCTTTTGCAGTTGCCTGCCCCACTGTAGATTTGATCTGGGACACTCCCCCAGTCCCATCTCTTTACCATCTTCTACCTAATAAACTCTTTCTGCACTTGCTTTTAGTCCTTTTTAATTTAATAGCATTTTTTAAACTGTGTTTGGTCTAATATTGCTACATACTCACGTGTGCTAGCTTGCACTGCATGTGAATTGTTTTACTACTGTTTTTCCTACTTTTCTGTAAAAAAAAAAATGAAAGCCTGTTTCCTACCTTTCCTGTAACTAGTGTTCCAGATACAGATTTTCTGTATCCATGACTGTATGTAAGCTTCTGAGCCCCCAAAGTGTTTCTGTGTTGGAGGGAAGCCTTCTAGCTTATCAGTGAGACTGGCAAGCACTAGGTAACCTGTCTACCACATAAGGAGGTGGTTCTGGCCCAGAAGTTGTAGTTATTGGCCGTTTGGGCAATCTCTTCCATCTCTCTCTCAACTTTCTGATTTGAAAGCCTGCATTTGCACTTATTTCTGTCCTGTAACTCGTCTAGTGCAGATACAGATTCTTAGTTTTAGCACTTAAATTTGCTTATTCATGCTCAGCACATGTTCAGAACTTGTAAGCACTAAATAAGCTACTAATTACTATAGCACTCAACCTTCCTCATTATCTAGAGGAAAACAGTTTTTGTACTTTTCTCACTTGCTTAGAGAAAAACAGCTCTTGTACTTACTTTCCTCCCTTATCTAGAGGAAAATAGTTTTTTATTCAGGCATGTCCAAGGGTCAGCTCCCAGTGTTCTCTCCTGTCTATCTGATGAATCTGGACATCTTGAGGCAATGTATAAATTGCCTCATGTACACAGACAACCCTCTCCTCCTACCACCCAACACTACAACCTGTGAGGGGTGCACTTATCTAGTCAAAATGGAGGTAAAGCTCTCTCCAACCAAGACTGAACTTGACAGCCATGAGGAGAAGGTAAACATTTGCACCACACCACACTCATCACATAGTCTCACTAAATCTACACCACCAAAATCCACACATAGTAACACAAAAACATTTGCAGAGGCTCTCAATAATAATCCGTCTAAGCAACAGAGACCTCCAAAGCAGAAACGCAAGCAACCTCCATCCCCCAACACAACCCAAATGACACATAGCCCACAGACTCAGTGTGCCACTCAACCACAGCCAATAAGGCAAAACAACATACCCAGCATACTAGTCATAGGTGACTCTATAGTCAGGCACACTGATGTCCGACTCACCAGGCTAAACAAGGAAAAGGTTACTGTCAGCTGCCTGTCGGGTGCCAGGATCCGCCACATAACACACGTACTCAGGTCACTCCACAACAAGTAGAAATATGACTCTGTCATTGTCCATGTTGGTGTGAATGACCTGAGATGCACCTTCCTGGACTACATGAAAAGAGACATGGAAGAGCTCTCCGATCTTGTAGCCCAGGCAGGTATGACCCAAGCCCTGAGTAGCATTTTGCCATCGCCCAGAATGATACCGCAGTACAATGACAAAATGATTGACTTCAACAATTGGCTAAGCTTCTGGTGTCATTCTAAGGTGATCCAGTATCTGTCTGCTTGGGATGACATGGTCGACAGACCACGATGCTTTGCCACAGATGGCCTGCACCTGTCAGCCCTGGGATTCCGGATACTGGCTAAGGCTCTTGCTGCCCCTATAGTGCCTTTTTTAGGCAAGGTTCAAATAACAAATTCACCACCATAACAGGAACAGGCAAGCAAAAACTGAGGATAATGCTACTCAGTGCTAGAAGTCTAAATCTCAAAATGTACTCACTCGAGACACTACTTAAAATGGAGAACATAGATATCTGTGCAGTGACTGAGACCTGGTTCAAGGTTCCAGAGAGCACCCCTGCAGTACCAGGCTATAACTCATACCACACTTTTCAGCCATGTAACCTGGACCGAAACACCATAGGCGGAGGTGTATCCATATTCATTAAGGATATCCACATCTCCAGGCTAGTTGCTCAGCATAATGCATCCAAGGTTATCCAAGTGCAACTAACTTTGGGCAAAACTGCAATCCAAATTGTAGCTTGCTACAGATCCCCCACCATGTCCCAGGATTCCCACTCCTCTTTTCTTGATGTACTGGAAAATATTAGGGTTCAACCAAACACCCTAATAATGGGCAACTTCAACTACCCCACCATTAACTGGGAAAACTATTCGTGTACCAACTCCTTAGCTCAACGCTTTCTGGAATTCATAAACTCCAATGTCCTGGATCAATTTATCCACACCCCCACCAGGGGCAACAATATCTTAGACCTAGTCATTACCAACATGAGTGACCGGTGTTCCACACCTGAAGTCAACCCCTCGTTGGTCCGATCCAACCATAAGCTAATCACCCTTGATATCCACATCCCGCCCCCACCCCCCATTAAGGAAACCACAGTAAAAAATTTCTCCAAAGCCAACTTCATGCTTCTTAAGACAGAAGTGGTGAACTTCATGACACCCATGCAGATGGACAATACAGTTACAACTGCTGAATCCTACACAAATGCACTCTATAAGCACTTACATGAGTGCATGGATCGTGCTATCCCAAACAGAACCAAGATGCTATCCTCCAAAAAAAGGAAGCCAATCTGGTGGCCCCTGCCATAAACAAACTGTACAACAGAAGGAAGAAACTGTTGCAAAAGAGAGTAAAATCCCATGAGTGGAGGAGCTCCCTGGTCAGCCTCAGTAAGAAGCTGAGATCTCTTATAAGATCCTCCAAAGCTAGCTATGAAAACAAAATCACCACTAATTCCAAGGACAGCCACAAAGCATTCTATAGCTATGTCAAGAATCTTGATGGCAACACCCAGATCTGCTCTGAGTTACAGCACAAAGGCAAGAAAATTACAGAACCAACTGATATTGCCAAAATCCTGGCAGATAGGTTCAGTGTTAACTTTACCCCCCTCTCACCCCCTAAAGGGCCCATATCTATACAAGAAGAATGCAGAGTCCCTGTAATCACAGCTACGCAGGTAAAAGCTGCACTCTCTAAAGCCAAAAACACAGCATCCATGGGTCTGGACAACATCCCAGGCTGCGTTTTACACGAACTTCAGAACGAACTGGCTCCCCACTTAAGCAACATGTTCAGTAATAGCCTCGCATCAGGCTTTGTGCCCACTGAATGGTGCACAGCAATTATTATCCCACTCCACAAAGGGGAAACCACCACTGATCCCAGGAACTATCGACCTATTAGCCTTACGAGCCTGGTCTGCAAGGCCATGGAACGTATCATCATGGAACTCATAAACAAAGACATTGGTAAACTGCAAACTCTGGATCCCACCCAGTTCGGGTTTGTGAAAGGCAGATCATGCCTCCTGAACCTGATCGACTTCTTTGAGGCAGTCACCAAAGCCATAGATGAGGATAAGGTGGTTCACACAGCCTATCTTGACCTCGCCAAGGCTTTCAACACCATCCCCCATTCTGGAATTGTAGCTAAACTCACTAAACTAGGTATAAATCCCTACATCACAAGATGGGTTGCCAACTGGCTCACTGACAGAACCCACAATGTAAAAGTTGCAGACTCCAAATCTGACCTCAAAGCAATGACAAGTGGAGTACCACAGGGTTCCGTCCTGGGACCTCTCCTGTTTGGTATCTACTTATCTGAAAACACAGAAGGCCTCTGGCTAATGAAGTTCACAGATGACTCCAAACTAGGAGCCATAGTCAAGTCCCCAAATGATGTGGACATCCTACAGAAGGGCCACGCTGAGACAGATGCCTGGTGTCAGAGCCATGGTCTCAAGCTCAATGCCAAAAAGTACAGTGTTATCCCCTTTGGTAAAAACTCTGTACCCATGAACTACCACATAGGCAGCAATCGACTTAACACCGAATGCGTGATAAGAGACCTTGGGACCCAGGTGGACTGTAGTCTCTCCTTTGATAGTCACATCTCCACAGTAGTCAGGAAGTCCTTCTACAGGCACACCTCATCATAAAAGGGTTCTCATCCAGGAAAACAGAGGTCATTGTTCCCCTCTACTCGACACTCATTAGACCCATTATAGAGTTCAACGCCCCTTTTGGAATGTACCTAACAAGACATCTGCAGCAGCTGGAAAGGCCACAGAAGTACCTCACAAAGAGGATTACTGGCCTCAAACAAATGCCCTACACTGACTGCCTCAAACTTCAGCTTTACTCCGTGGCATATCGCCTACTCCGAGGTGATCTCTGCCTAACATATAAAGCTATGTCAAACCCAGAGCTGTTGGACATGCTACACCTAAAGAAATCCCAATCCCTCCGAGCTACACGCTCTAGGGACCTAAACCTTGTCACCACAATAAACAGGACATGCTGGGGGGATAGATTCCTGCCCCAGAGACTTTCCATACTCTGGAACAGACTACCTATCTATGTCAAGCAAAGTTCTTCATTAGCACTCTTCAAGAAAAATCTTGATGAGTGGATGGGAAATAGGAAATACACCCCGGGGATCACTTCTGTGTCTCTGCTCGACAGTGGCACAGGAAAATAACTTTCTTGGGTGGCATAAGCCAGGGAACCTTGTTGGCTAGGCTTATGTAGGCCCTTGGACCGATAGCCTAGTACCTACTTATGAACCTATGAACAATGTGTTGACCTAAAGAAACATCTAATGTCCCTCAGACAAGGGCCAAAAATCTAGAAATGTTATAACTTTATAACACTACAGTATGTTTCACTAAACCAAAGGGTATATCTCATATAAATTTGAAACTTTTCTGTTTTTTTATTTTTGCATATTTGTGCAGTAACAAATTTTTAGACTTGTTATTCTGTATAGTGTTATCTTATAAACAGCTACTTAAGTCACTTGTAACTAATGCTTTGTAACTTTAACTGCAGTGAGATAGTGTAGTGACATTTTTTAATTATGGAGACGCCTGTTGTGTTGGAAGGGGACTGTTTTCATGTGCTGTGATAAGAAAAGATTGCTATTTTATCACAAATCATGAAAACCATTTTATCATATTTTTTGCTATAGTGTGAGCTAATGCCAGGCACAATCATATCTGGGTTTTGCTCAGGTGAATAACTGCATGGCATCCTGTTGAATTTACCTTGCTAGTCTGTTTTTCCTGGTCATAACTCCAGATGGTGGTGATGTGTTTATTTAGGAATGCCATGGGTTCCCCTAGCTGGTGGAAATTCAGTTTGTACTCCTGTCAAGATGGTGTCAACAGCATCTGCTCATTTGTTGCACTTAGTTCCTCCCAGCTACTTTATCCTCCTCTTTGTTTCCCTCTTTCACATTTACCAAGACCTTCGTGATCCTGTACTCTACTCCTCTGTCAGGTATCTCGCTCCACTGACCCATGTCTCAAACCCATGCAAAGCTGGTTATAATTGGAGCACCAATCATAATTCTCTATGTTAACCATACTGTTCACACTATTCAGTTCTTCTGAAAATATACAAAGCATCAAATGGCTTTGTTTTTGGCACGGAAACACTGAAAGGTGTCAGTCATTCTAGTGTCAATGTTCCATCACCATACAAGTTCAACCAACCAAATGCTGTCTCACAAATATTACCCTGATTTTGGCATATTATAAATTACTTGTTCTGTATATTTACATTTTATGGGCAGATCTGAATAGATAAGTGGAACAGAAGTTCCAAATGGGGACATCTTTTTTGCCATTTTATCAGTATAGTATTAAGAGCTTTGGTGTTCCTATGTGACTCCAATCCCTTTGCGTTGGTAATTTCATATGAGATCAGAAGGCATGAAACATGGAATGGCTGTTGTGTTTCTGGAATTCTTTCCATTCTGTAAATGTGTAATGCTTGCTTGGTATTTCTTTATCAACAACCATATATCATAAAAGATTTGAATAGAAGAGACTGTAAGCCTGTGTGATATGCCATGTCATTACAGGCAGTACGGAGCAGATACCCCAGTTGGTTTACCACTACTACCTATTCTAGGAATTCATTTACCCTGTCTACCACCCACTTCTTGAAGAAGCATTTCCTAACATATAGCATGAAGGGTGGTCCCCTGATTTATTATGCATAACTCTTCCTACCTGCCCTGTCCTTCCAATCCAGCCTAATCCCATCAGCCATTGTCAATAATACCTTATATAAGTATATAATGTCCCATCTTAGCCTCTTCTTGTCTAGTGAAAGCAGGACAGACGTCGTAAGCCTCTCTCTTGCAGTGCATTTCCTTCATTTGATTTAGTGTGGTTGTCTTTCCCGATGCTATCTCCAACAGTATACCCCTTTCTCCATGTAAGATCTCCAGTACAGTCCAGTGCAGAGTATTAAACAAGGCTGTGCCTACAACTGATCCTTGTGGCCCATGCCAGTTTCATGGTCACTGTGTCAGTTTGGCCAGAATACCCCTAAGCTGTAGATCCTTACCTTGTCTTTTTGCAGAAGACTAGATTGAGGATTCTTCTTTTCCTCTTTTTAGCTTTTAACTTGTATATGAATTTTTTAGGCTGAATATCCCAGTAAACCTGTCTTTTCTTCTCCCTTTGTATGATTGAATAATCCAGTCTTCTTAGTCATCTTCAGATCTGCCTCCAAAACCACCCCCTTTTTTCCTTGCCATCTCTTAATCCTTTTTTCTACTTGTCGCCCAAGGCAGTTGAGTTAGACAGTCTATAGATGACATTATATACCAACTTTTATCTTTTATCCGTAGATTTTATTTGCTTGTTTATTCCATCATTTATGTATTTAGTTACTTAATTCTTCATTCTATTAATTAATATATTTATTTATTTATTTTAATTTGATTGCAGAGATACAATACTAATCCATCTGCAACAACTTCAGACTCAGCCTAGGACAGTACAAAAGAGTGAAATTTGTTGTAATAATACCCTGATGAGAGGTTTTGTGGTTTGATTCTCAGCTGGGGTGTCTTCTGAGTGGAGTCTGCAGGTCCTCCCTGGGTTTGCATGGACTTTTTCCAGGTGCTCCAGTTTCCTCCCATGTTCCAAAGATATGCAGTAGGTGGACTGAAGAATCTAAATTAGTTGTGGGTGCAAGGGTGCATGCATGTGTGTGTGGTATGGAAAACAACTTCAGCAGGGCTAGTCACCCAGCAGTTTGAATATTGGCTCTAGATGATTGTCACTATTGGTGACAACCCCAACCCCATGTACAAAAATGTGAAAAAGGGGTTGTAGATGGATGGAGTGAGTGAAGATATTAAGACCGAACTAAGTCATAATAATATGACTTCGTGGCTATTAAAAACATTGTTGCTAATAGTACTGTTACTGCATAGCTAGTGTTATTTATAATGACTTTAAGTCCAGCATTTACTTAGAAAATACACTGATTTCTACTATTTGCACTTTGTACATTAGAAACTGACCTTTTATTTGGATGTGTACATTAAGTAATGCTATTTGAATTAAAACATATGTAGTTTGCTTCTTTGTAGGTGGTTATTGCTAACAATCTGGTGGCTGCCCCCCACCTTAGTGTAATCCCTCAGCTGCTATGCCATTCATTTCTCCTTCATCCTTCCATCTCTTTCTTCTGCTTCTATAATTTGAGTTGCTTTCTAGTTTAGTTATGTTTTACTTAATTTTTTTTTCAGTTTAAAATCAATTACGCCTTATTTGCTGATAACACCATTTTCAGTTGCCTAAGTGTGATGTCTGTATTTTATTTTTTTATTTTCATATTTTAATTTTCTTCATTTTAATATGAACAGACTTCATTTTAGAGGTGGGTTTAGCTGAGCTGTGCAGTTCTAGGGTAAGGTGTGTGTGTGTGTGTGTGTGTGTGTGTGTGTGTGTAAAAACAAAACTCATCTCATTTTAAAGTTTGTTTAGGATTTAATAAAACAGATGGTCAACTTCATGGCATTTTAAAAGGTATGGCCTGCAGTGTTTTAGAGCTATTTAGCATGGGAGACAAACACTCACCACTAAAGGAATCCACACAGCAGAAGTCATTAATTACAAAAATAAAATAGGTCTCTTTTTGAAAAATGACCCAAGCTATTTCAGCAAACTTAAATACCATTAAGATGTGTCCAGGCACATATCTTCTACTGTTTAATAAACTCTGACAAAGCTCTAGAGTCGTCATAATTATGTCCTGTGAAATTTCATCCATAGTTATGGGTCTTTGATTAAAAGTTTACAGACTGTTGATAAGGAATCCCTGAATCACAGGGCCTGCAAAGTAGCCTTCACTGAGACATTAATTTTGGATGTAAAATGTTAAACCCTTTAAACAGTGTCACACGAAAGCTATTCACAATGGATCTGTGGTATAAACAGAAGGAGTTCTGACAAAAACCCAGAAGACATGAGTTCTAATGCTGGCCCAGACACTGGAAGAGCAAGCTGAGGTTACAGAGGAATGAAGAGGTTAAATTAAATATACACTTTTGTCTGCTTTAACTAGCACCTCGGCCCTCTGATCTCCTAAGGAGATGGTCAATGAAGCCTTTAAAGGTTTATATTCAATTTTTGTTTTTTGACTGCAGCTTAGTGTTTCATAATAAGAATGAGGAGTATAAGCCTGCTTAGGAATGCATGTTGTTATTTGGAGATTTTGGTGGAAACCAGGTATGGCAGAGTGTGTTGCCTTGTAAGGAGAGGACAGAATTGTTGATCAAGTGGCTTCTAGTTGGTGTCTCCTTCCTCTATTGTATGCTTACCCTTAATGGGACAATCCCAGAGTGTAAAATTCTGATGTAAAGAAACTTGACCTGATAGGTCCCAGTTGCCACCACTCACTTACCATATCATTATCAACCCTACTCCTGGTTTCAGTTTACTTTATGCAACCCTGTTTTCATTCCCTCTGGAGAACACAATTAACAATATTTAGTTTGTGTCAAAGCTTTCAGTCCCTGGTCACTTGGAAACAATATTATTAATTTTTGTGTGTGTGTTCGTGGTGGGGATGGTTAGGCAAGGCTCTCAATGTTTACTTTTTATGAACTCTTCAAAAAACATATCTAATTGTGCAGCTGTTTATTTCCCTTATTAATTCTGCATAGAGTAACTGTTAGCAGTGTAGTTAAGAGTACAGTTTAGAGAATTCATACTAAATTTTAGCAGTCTCCTGACATATTCCCCTTACTCTGTAGTAAGGCAGTCTCAGAATTAGTATGTAAAACTATCTCATGTTGCCGAACTGTACAGCCTCCACTGTGACACTCAGTTTTGGACTTCATTATTTAAAACTAATCTTTTGCTTGAGTCACACAAATGGTTTTTACAGCAGGTCAGAAAACCATTACACTTGACTAGTATTCAGAGATAAAAAAAAAAAAAAACATGAAAAAATAAGATTTCTACTGCTGCTGTTAGAAACTTACATCATTCTGATGCTTTCTACAGCACGTGGCAGTCATGCATAACATCATAGCATTTTGCTAGCATTCAGAAATCCGCACAAAATAAAATATGAAATTAAATGAACAGAAAACTCTGTTAACTAATGTATTAACATTGCACTGCTCATATTCTTTCCTGCAAGGTAGTAACAAATTAGGTCATAAAATTCCTGAAAGGCTACTTTTCTCTGAGGATAAAAAACGCAGGTGAAACTAATGAATGACTCAGTGAAAGCTGTTGCGAGTACAACTGCATTTTGACATGGAATTTAAGTAAGACTATTGAAACTTCCTGTAAGCATCCCTCCCCCAACACACACAGCCAAAGCTGGGACATGCTCAGAAAGTCAGACTGAAAATGTAAACAAAGACCAGAATCAAAACAAAAAAATCTCACGTACTGTCTCTTTACGCCTTGCCTTAATATATTAGGGAACTAGGTAGGGACAAAGTATAAAACCTTTACAGTTACACACAGCTAACAGTCCTAGTAGCAAATGGTCTCACACATTGCAGGGATTAAATGAACATTTGAGCAGAGATCTTGCTCGGAGCAGGAATAAATATGTAGACGGCCGTATGGCTGAGGGACAGTGGGTACAGGAGAATGAACCACAGCAAAAATGCATCTTATGAAATAGTTTGCAATTTTCAGTAAATGTACATGAAGTTTGTTTGTTTGTGTCTTTCGGCTTTTCCCGGTTAGGGGTCGCCACAGCGGAACTCCGGTCCACTAATGATTGGTAGTGGATTTTTACGTACCGGGTTACCAGCCCTGACCACACAGAAGATGCTCTAGCTGAGAATCAAACAGGGCAACGTCTTGCTATGAGGCGACAACGCTACCACAGCACCACCACCGCAAGTAAATGTACATGAAGTATCTGTTTTATATTTACTAGTTCTGTGTCAGTGTTACCTGCAAGAGGCTACAACTTGGAACACAGCTGGTAATAAAACTCCCATAGCCTGTTGCCAGCTCTGTAGTACAGAAAGATAAATCCCTGGCCATGGCCCAGCTGGCCTGTGTTTGATTGATTGTTAACACTGAAGAAACCAGTCAGGAACAGATGGGAGTGAGTAACCAAGAACGGATCACCCATTACTAGGGGAAAGAGTAGAAGTGAGGTGTTTGTATATTAACTTTAGCTGTCAGAGGACAAGGAAGTGTCAGCACTAATCAGGACAATGCCTCAGCAAACCAGTGCTTCACATTTTAGCCAGACAAGATGCATGCAAATACACATCAGCACAGAACCATAAGTGGCTAGTAGAGCAGAAGAGCTAACAGTTACAGAAGGAAAGGGAAATGGTAAGGAAGAATACTTGACCTGCCAGGATCATGGCCTCCCCATTGATGATATCTCACTCTCAATGCTAACCTGTTAAGGAAGTCAGGAAATGCAGTAAAAAGGCTACTCAGACAAAGAAGATGGGCTCATGGAGAGTAGGCTCAACAAAAGCATGGTGTGTGCATCACCATATATTTATTCATATGCTGCAAAGTATTAATTTTGCAGAGTAAAGGGTGCACATGTATGACCTGAATGCCGAAAGAAAAAGTGCTGTAATCCACAATACCACTGATTGGAATAGTGTGCGCTACTCCACAATACCACTGATTGGAATGAAGTGTGTTACTCCACAATACCACTGATTGGAATGAAGTGTGCTACTCCACAATACCACTGATTGGAATGAAGTGTGCTACTCCACAATACCACTGATTGGAATGAAGTGTGTTACTCCACAATACCACTGATTGGAATGAAGTGTGTTACTCCACAATACCACTGATTGGAATGAAGTGTGTTACTCCACAATACCACTCATTGGAATGAAGTGTGTTACTCCACAATACCACTCATTGGAATGAAGTGTGCTACTCCACAATACCACTCATTGGAATGAAGTGTGCTACTCCACAATACCACTGATTGGAATGAAGTGTGCTACTCCACAATACCACTGATTGGAATGAAGTGTGCTACTCCACAATACCACTGATTGGAATGAAGTGTGTTACTCCACAATACCACTGATTGGAATGAAGTGTGTTACTCCACAATACCACTGATTGGAATGAAGTGTGTTACTCCACAATACCACTGATTGGAATGAAGTGTGTTACTCCACAATACCACTCATCTGAACGAAATGTGTTTCCAGCAAAGCTCAATTTTTGTGCATCTTTCATTCAGCTATGCATGTATAAGCCAGTGACACCCCAAACCTTAATCAGTTCTACTGAGGTATGAAGACAAACTTCTGCATTGTGTCTTACACTGTTAAGTGTAATTACTGGATTTCTGGAAGCTTTTCTTACATGTTAGTACTTATTTTACAAAAATTTCAGCAAGGTATTAGTTTGGTTTCATTTCTCAGTTTAAACATCAGGAAGATGAGACTCTAGATTTTATAACCACAGGAAAAAAACTAAGCATACACACAAACTATTAAACTAGAATGCCACTAAACAAGACTCCTAGCAGAATAAAAATAAATTGAATAGTTTTATTGTTTTAGAGAGCACTTTTGTTTTCTGTTATGAAATTTCTTCAGAGCAAAGCAACCTTAACAAGACTGATTTAAATACCATGCTCCAAGCTATCACATGATCCAGTTCCCTAAATTAAAATCCAGTCACACTATTAATTTAATAATTCCTCCAAAATAAACATAACATTAACACACATCAATTTAAAAAAAATCCATCAATTTATAAAATTTAAAAAATCGTAACAATCCCAACAATTTCATTTTAAGTACATATTTTATAGAGATCATACCGTTTAAACCAGGAACTTCACCAGCATTTGTTCTAATATGCCAACAGAGTTCCCAAACTTCTAATTGTAACCCTGTGGCATCTTGTCTAGAGTTAATCCATGTTTTTTCAATCCCAAAAAATAAAATCTGATGACTAGGGAAATCTGGTATATGTTTAGCTAATGCGTTGTTATCCTTTTTACCAATGCTATGCACATGTTCGCGAATCCTTCCTTTAAACACTCATATTGTTTTCTCTATATAAAAACTTGCACATTATTGGCAAAAGGCAACATATATAAGTCCCTTTGTCAAGCTGTTACAATGAAACTTGGGACAAATGACACCATCCCTTACAGAATCCAACCTGCCATTCAAAATGTATTTACAATAGCTACAACTCCCACATTTTGATGTTCACTATCTTTCTTCACTTTGTTGGTGCACAAACTCATCATGTTAAACTAAATTTTTCAAGCACATCCCTTTCCTAGTGGTAAATTTTGGTGATGGTCCAACAATTTTATTCACTTCATCAGAATGGCTAAAGATATCCCAATTTTTTATAATAATGTTTTTTTTTTATATCCCCATAGTCAGAACTAAATGTGGTAACAAAAGCTGTTGACCAAATAGTAGCGGGACCAATATTTAAATCTACCTTTGTTTTCCTATTGTTACCTAGTAGTGGGACATAAGTCTGGTTCAGCAGCTCACTCAACAACTAACTCAAGCTAATGTCAGACCATTGGATGGTCCCAGTTTTGGATTGGGTATTCTTGGTTCAAGTCATTTAACATTACAAATTTTGAGAACTCGAGAGCTTTAGGGGAACAAGACGACTCATTCATTACCCTAGGACAGCACTGTAACCCTGGTTCAGTCTGTTCACCCAACAAGCTGCTGAATATTGGAGTGGTTATTAGAAATGTTATAGAACATGAGTTTCAAGGTAGCCATTTAAATTTATCTGACTGGTTTAATAGAAACGTTTAGTTTAGACTGGGATCGGCCATCACGGTAATTTAGAAACTCATAATGGCAATAAGTGTATCAGTGACCAACCAAGAACTCAACAACAGAAATAACACCAAATATGCTGCTTCAAGCACCACGAATAAGACCCCCAGGCGATCAAGTATTGGGAAAAAAACACTTCTTTAATTAAAGGAACTCGTATTTAGTGCTTTCATCCACATCAAGTGGACTTCTTCAGACTGAGGGATTGTCATGGTTTGCGCATCGTATTCTGGCAGCAGTGAGCTCATTCTTGTACGGTAGTTATGCATTTGCTCATTTATCTGATTGCAGTAAAGCGTCTGAGGCATACATTCACCCTCATACCATTTGCTATAAATGATAGTCACTTGGATGCCTGTGCATTAGTGTGTGTGAGTTTAGCAGTGTCTGATTTTGCCTTATTTTTTGTTCTGATCCTCACAATTGTTGTGTTTTTTCTGACTAATCAATAAAAACTGCAATTGTTAAGTAATAAAAGATATCTGAGTTTCATACTTAACATTCAAAAAAAAAACTGCTAATGGAAAGCCTGTTATTCTTGCAACTTTTGTAAACCCCAGCCCTTGGCTTTATTCAGTTAAGATGCACCTCAGAGTACCTACAGCTCTATGACTTCTGAGATCCTACTGGCCCGAGGCCCATGGCTTTATTCATTTACTTCCACCACACTTATTACAGTGAAATCTTGTCCACTTAGGATGTAAAATAGTGGAGGAAAAGCTAAAAGTTACAAGTAAGTGTGAAAAAAACAAAATAAGTAATCTATCTGAAGAGTGAGTGAGTCGGGTTGCAGGAAAAGAGGGGAGAGACAGTGGGTAATTGCAGGAGAATCATTATGCCATGGGGGCGTTCCATCCATGGAGTCCTTTGGTTAAGGCTTCATTTCACCCAAGGCCAGGGCCTTATTATTTGCAGACAGACTTCTAAAGTGAATAGTCAATAAATTGGTCATAAAGAGTGGGTACCAAGGCAGTCTGTGGATGTAATGAATGACCTCATTGTTGTTTGATCACAGGTAATGATCAGTGACCTGCTGTAATAGTGCCCCACCCCATTCCAGTTAGCTCCATCCATTCAGTCATTTCCTGCACCCCCCAACACTTTGAAATCATCACCCACCACTGCCCTCACACTTCCCAACCACTTATATACCAATTCTGAGATAACCATACCTCAGAGAAAAATAAATATTCCAAGAACTGCCAAATTCTGACTTAGTATACGTAAGTCTGGATTTTCACTCATTCAGTCTTCACATTTCAAGATTCGACAATGCAAGTCCTGAAATTTTAAATAGTTACTTTTTTTATTGGTCTCACTGCACATGGTATCTGAATAGATATCAGACTTTTGGTTTATATTTGCTAGTAGCCTCAGATATATATATATATATATATATATATATATATATATATATATATATATATATATAAAATTGGACTTATTTTTCCCACCTACAAAATGGCTGCTGCTGTTTATTCTTTTTAGTTCCAAAGATTACTGTGCTATCTTCTTCACCTTTCACCTACTTATGACAACATAATTATCCCAAGCCCATAAATGTGTATGTGTCTTGATATCTGTATGTGCTGCGTATTATTATTACTGCTTCTTAAAGATGCCAGTTTGATATCCTCTGTAAACTTCGCAGAAAATAATTCTTTGACATTAGCCATATCACCTATTTTGCATGTGCCATATGCAAAGTATTAATACTGCACAAATAAAAGTTCAAGGACAAATCCTTGGGGACCATTTGTATCAATATATACTCTTTGCCTCTTTGGTTACCAAATTGTACGGCCTAATATCTGCTGTATAGTTAGTCTTCTGTTACTTTTTTCAGAAATGTTGAGACTTGTATCATTTGTACTTCCTCCATTAAATTTTTATAACTCATATTATCAAATCTGCTGCTGAAGTCTGAAAACACTGCTTCAATCTGCAGATTTTTATCCAGGGCCTTTATGACATTATCTAAATCAAACATTCGCAGATATGCCATGATCTCTTTTTACTACAGCCATGTTAGCTTATTTTTATGGGGCACCATCTCTTAGTTATTTTTGCACTCTTAAGTACATAATGATTAAATCACCTTATCCACATTTGGTAATACCCATTGATCTGTGACTGTGCACCTGGTCTCTTTATGTTTTCCTTTATAAATTAGTACAGCCTGTCCATTTTACGAATAAGAAGGCTACACTCTGTTTGTTGTCTAGCATCACGAATGGTTACCAAATTCTCATCCTACTGCTTAGTGCTTTCAGATCCCATTTGCAGATAGCATCAGTACCACGTGATTTCCTAATTTATAGTCTTCCATTTATTTTCAGTGTTGTACTAGTTTCCACCTTAAAGCACCAAATAATATATTATACTGCTCTTATGCCCCTTTGCTAATTAATTTTTCCATGACATGTAATCTTTTATCATGTCCCAGTATAATTAACAGAATCGAAAAAGACTAGCAAAATGTCCCACAAGGGGCTGTAATACATCGTTTATGCCTGCTGCATGTTTCCATATCTCTTTTCTAATTCATTTTTCTTGACAGTCAGTCTTTTATCTATCCTAATGAAATTAGTTGGATCAAAAAAGGATAAAGAAGCTTCACTAGGAATAATCGTGTCTTGTTTAGTCAACACACATTTATTTTACCCCAAAACACCTAAAGTATTAGGAGTGTACTAGGCAAACCAGCAACACTCCCAGGGTTGCTGCAGCCAACATATGTGCAAGCCCCCACATACCCAAACTATATATGTAGGTGCACTGAAATAAATCTATCACCATCAACATTCAAAGCACTGAAAAAATATCTGAAACACAAAATATCAACAAGATCACTGTTATAACATGGAAGGGAACATGCCCTTTTCCTACTACTGAGTGACATTGGAGTTGGCATTTAGAAGTAGCAGGGGAATATGGGGTATACAGGGGGATACCCCTGCAAAACACAGTTATGGATTTGCTGGCTTTCTTGTAGCTTGCCTGGTTTCTATCAAGATGTTTTGTTGACCCATATACACACCCACACATACATACAGAAACATGCACATATATTACATATGTGTGTACAGGGGGTTACCCCTGCAAAACACAGTTATGGATTTGCTTGCTTTCTTGGAGCTTGCCTGGTTTCTATCAAGATGTTTTGTTGACCCATATACACACGCAGACATACATACAGACACATACACATATTACATATGTATGTATGTAGATATGAGTGTGTGTGTGTCTGTCTGCCTGTCTAATATACACACACTCACAGACACATACTTAAATACATACACATATATATATATATGTATATATTTATATATATATATATGTATATATTTATATATATATGTATATATTTATATATATATGTATATATATTTATATATTTATATAAATATAGACATAGATTTATATATATATATATATATATATATATATATATATATATATATATATATATACATAAACATTATGATTATCTAAGGTTACATTGACCTTCCTGTTTGTCTAAGGCTAAAACAATAATGACAATACACAGAAAATGCAAATGTCGATTCCATACTATTTATGTGCCAAAAAACAACCTCAGTGCATGCAAACCTAAACAAACAAAAAGAAAAAAAAACATAATTGTTAGCAGGTGGCAAATCCCCCTCTATACCATCAGTTAATTATATGTACTAACTCCAAGATCTTACAAAATCAGGAAAGAGAATATCCCGAAGTCCCAAGAATTATGCAATCTCGTGATCTGACGACCATCTGTTTAGTCCACCAAAAGTGGATGACTAAACAGAAGTTGGCCAAATACACTGACTAAAGCATCTGCACCAATCTCTCTGTTTCCTATACATATATATATATATATATATATATATATATATATATATATATATATATATATATATATATATAGGTCTACTTTGATTCCCTGAAAACTCATTTCACTGAATTTCAAAACACACACACCAAATCGCTGAAAGCTCAAATCACTGAAAACTAATTTCACTGAATCACATTTCACTGAATGCAAGTACTGTTGGGCAAATAAAATGTCTATCCCCTTTTCCCCAATGTACTGCAATCCTGGAGTTAGTATATATAGTTGTAGTGGCACAATCCCCGACATTGGGTGGTGTGGGGGGTATAGCCTCTCATCTACTTTTGGTTTTATATTGTTAGCTTTCAGTGAAATGAGATTCATAAATGTAAAAGCTAAGTAGGTGGGGGGCTACGACTGCCACACACCCCCAATGTGGGGGGCTGTACCTTCCACACACCCCCTAACTATATATAGTAACTCCAGGATCGCACCACAGTGGGGAAAAGGGCATGTATGTTTTATTTGTCCAACAGTACTTACATTCAATGAATAGTGATTCAGTGAAATAAGTTTTTAGTGAATCAAAGTAGACCTATATATATATATATATATATATATATATATATATATATAGATCTACTTCATATGAGTGAAAACCCATATGAACAAATCCAAAATTACCGAGATGAATTTAATGAAACTGCATAAAACCGAAAATGTAAAAACCTGAATCTCACATAAACAAAAACTACTTCCCGGATGTCTCCGACCAGTCCATTGATCTATTGTTTTACCGGTATAGTTATATAATAAAACAGATCACCCTAAACCAGAATCATAGTGTCCCACAACTGTCACTTCCCACAATTCTATACGAACTAAAGAAACACTACATAAACATTTTATTAGAAACATACCTGGCATGCCAATCTAAGCACAAGTGACCATAGCCTCAGTAATTTACAAGTTAAACAGACTTATCAAAACATATAAAGACTGCAAATATATTTCTTCCTTTTTTTTTTTGCTGAGGGGGCAAGCCCCCCGGCACCCCCCATGTGGGTGGCTCTACCCCCTGCTACCCCTGCAAATTAATTAGACCAAGTCCAAGATCATTTACACTTACGTAGCTTATTTTCATTTATATGAAGTTCGGGTTTTTAAATTTTCCGATCTTCTGCAGTTTCATTATTAGTCTCGGTAATTTTGGATTAATTCTTATTGGCTTTCACTCATATGAAGTAAACTCGTGTGTGTGTGTGTGTACACACAGACACACACACACACACACACAGACACACACACACACACAGACAGACACAGACACAGACAGACACACAGACACCAGCTCTAATATTGCAGAAACGCAGGAGAAAGTGAAAAATATAAAACTGACTTTCTTGCTCTTCTCTGAGTCTGGCTGCCATTACAGGATGCTAGCTATTTTCTTTGCTCAACATTCTGTCCATCAATCTTCTATCCATTGACAAAAAGTGGGTCTTATAAGCAGTTAGCATTATGCCCTGTATGATCATCTAATAGTTCTTACCTATCTAGTGCATGTTTTCTCTTATATATTACTCATAAATGAGATTTCTTGCAATACTTCCTTTCCTACTGTTGTCATAAGAAGTATCTTTTTTCCTGTGTATAGCATTTGTTTCCGTATTACATTCTAGGCATTACATTTCCTTCCTATCCTCCTTCTGTATTCTTATTTCTACTACTCTACATTCTTACACAGTCAGACCTTCTATACAGTTTCATTTCATAGAGAGATTATTTTTCATGCTTTTTTAATTATTTCCATGAATACCATCCTTATGGTTTAACTTTTCCAACCTCATTTTTGAGAGAAATGCATTTATCTGTCATTTTGTCTTGCTGATTTGCTTTACACAAAGCTTTCCTGCCTCCATTGTCGTAGTTTTAATTTATCTTGGTGGCACTTCCATTATTCTAGACTGTTTCCAAGTATAATTTTCCATAAGTATCCAAACTGGGCATGGTCACCATGGTGAAACTCCAGCATTTCTACTAAGGACCTATGATTTCTGTGCTTTGGCTTATACGCTACCTGGTATGCAGTGCCTGCCATTGAACACTTTTGTTTGGCCTTCCAATATTCTTTTTTAGGTGATGACACTGCATGAAGGATTGTTCCTCCACTGCTATTCTATGACTCCTGGGCAGTGTTGGATGGACATATGTTGTCTTCCATTATCTGACATCCCTCAGTTCATGACCACTATATCACTGTGGTTCTAGATTCTGTAGTTGTTCATTACTTGTTAAGATAGCTACTTCTTCATATTGATGTCATGCCATTTGGGCATTGTGCTCCATTGTACCTTTTCAGAATCCAGTCTGGAGCCTCCTAAGGCCTGTGAATGCTGTATGCCCAGGATGTGTAACTGCATAGTACTTGTAACATTTTCCCAAACCATAACCAGGAAACTTATTCCAGACCAGTACTTTAGCACCACTTATATTATGTATATAGTGATGTCTGCAATAATTCTAAGTAGTGTCTTTTGAGTGTTTATGACTAATTTTTAACGATACCTGTCGTAAACCAGAATAAATGTTGTTGTACGTGCACTTTTCTTCTCTAATTTATTAAGAAATTGGTGGGGGACAAGAAGAGAGCCAAGAACTTTATCTTGGAATCTGATGTGTTATGTTCAGAATGTCATAATGAGGAAAAAGGGGGAAAAAGGAAAATATGCATTTGTTTGTAAAATATCACAATTAAATATCATAAGGAGATTCAAATATTTTAAAATCATAGGGAGGTAGGTTTATTTTAAAGCCTACTTTACATTATGAACAAGAACTGTCATTTATCAATTCTGATCAAGTTTGCCAAATGTTTTTGAGCTCTTAAGGGACAATCTTATCTACTATACTAATGATTTGATAAACTGGTGCCTTCCAAGATGGCTGCACACTGATTAACAGCTTAACATCAGCTCTCCCAGTGTGAGAAAAGGAACTGAGTGATAAGGGCCAGGAACTGTACCACTTTTAGTAAGTTTAGTTACTAAAAACCAGGAAACTAGGAGATCCTGAAAGAAAATCAATGAGAAAAGGTGCAGAGAAAACACTGGATGTAAAGAATCCTGCAGCTGTTTAGCAAAAGGAAGTTCAAGCTCCATCTTTGGTGTAAGACATGGCTTCCAATATTCTAGTTGAAAAATAAGTCAAAGGTGCTCAGAGATGATTAAAATAAATGAAACATTGAATGAGTATATTAACTCAAATAATAAAAGGCTGGAAAAAATGAAAGATGCTTTAAATAGATATTCAGATGAACTGATAAAACTCCAAAAATCAGATGTAAAAATTAAGAAAAAGCTGGCTGAGTGTGAGACTGCTGAAGAAGAGATGTTTTAAAATATGGTAGAATTAGAGGACAGAGCATGTAGGGAAAACCTGAGATTTTCTGCTGTACCAGAGAAGCTGGAAGAAACAGATTGTAATATGAAGGCACAAATAAGCATCTGGACCAGTATTAGACAGGCAGGGTTTATTAATTGAAATGGCACATTTTGTGTATGCTCCAAACCTAGTCATGGGAAAGCTGCCAAAACCTGTATTAGTAAAGATACAATCCTACCAACAGAAAGAGTTGATACTGACAAAACTGTGGTAGAAAGGCAAAGTATTAAAAGTTAGAGACAGTAAAGTGTTTGTTGAAAATTATTCATTGAGCAGAAGTGAAGCAAATTCACTTCAGCAGTCAGGGAATTTCAAGAGGCAGATATCCACCTGTCTTCAGAATATTTTTTCCTGGAGGATCAAAGCTACTTTTGATGCAGAGTAGGTTAAGGAGAAAATATAAAAGTTTGTTCAACAAAAAGTGAGACATTAAGCAGAAGTGGACTGTGCTTCTCATTTTTCAGAAAATAAAGCTCATAGAAAGATTTCATCAGTAGAACCCTTTCCAGTGTTCCAAAGGAAGATACTTGAGAGTCAGAGAAAAACACAGGAGATGAGTAGATGAGTTGGGAGTACCTTGGAATTGAACCAGAGTCTGAAGTTGTGAGATGTAGATCAACAGGAAGAAGATCAGCAACAGGGGAAATTAGTGAATAAATATGAGATTACAAAGCATCAGTCACATTTGTGAAATATGGCTATACAAGAAAAGGTAGAAATAATGGACTTTTGTTGATTTTGTTAAACTTGTGGGGGACTGAAAGGCTTTTGCCCCACTTCATGTCATTAATGTTTGGTAGGACACTAAGGGGAATAGAAGAAGAAAGAAAAAGGTAACTAAGTAAAACATTTTCTGTTCTTAACAGTATTTCTGTTTAACTTCTCATGATATAAATTACATGTTATATAGTAAAGTATTTTCAGCTATTGTATGTGATAAAGATACGAAAGTAAATAGATGCCTTTTTTTCTTTCTTCTTTTTAGTATTAAAAAATGTAGGGATTATAATGCAAAAGCAATAAAAAGGCTGGATGAAAGCATATTTAAGTTAATAGGCTATAATCTTAGGTTGTTGACGTGGAGGATGGAGTGTAAAAGTACACAGATTGTAATATATGTAGAGATTATATGTTTTCTCTTACCTTTGCATAGATTATTGTCTGGATTAAGACCCTTGGCTTAATCTAATGGCAAGTTTTAAGTGGAAACAACTAAATAAGAGAACACTGAATGTAATAAGTTTTCCTTTAGTAATAAATATTCAGCATGGCTTTAGAAGCCTGAAGCTGAGAATTACATTTTTCCTCAAGTTTCCATGGGGACAAGCTGATTGTAGGGCAATAAAAAACAGAACACTGGTTTCCTTGAGGCTAAAGGTTAATGTTTTTTAATGCATGCACATTATTTTTCACTTGAGGGAGGGGGAATAAAGATAAAACAAGAACAGACAGCAGTTAGTGTAAGCAGGAGCACAGGCAGTAACATGCATCTTAGCATGGATAAACATAAGTTTAAGATGGATCATGTCTGTGTCTGCAGCTGTCTATATGGAACTGTTGTTTTTATTAGGAGGATTAAAGTTCATAATTTGAAGATGTAAATATGTAGATAGTTTGTGTGTTTGTATTAAGTGAATAGGTTATGGAGGTAGTGTGTGTGTGTGTGTGTGTGTGTGTGTGTGTGTGTGTGTGTGTGTGTGTGTGTGTGTGTGTGTGTGTGTGTGTGTGTGTGTGTGTGTGTGTGTTGAGGGTTTCATTAAATAAAAAATCTTGTAAAATGTGACATAATTTCAAATGGAGAAGACAAGAAACAACTGTATGAAAGACCAACCTGCCAAACATTAATAGGTACATGTATAACAAAAGCTGAAAACAGATGTCTAAAAAAAGTTGTCATATATAATAGGTTGAAATAATTACCTCATCATAATTGTGATACTTTTTATATTATCTTGGAATGTGAATGCTCCGTGAGTATAGACAAAAAGGAAACAGTATGCAAATGGTAAAAAAGTAACCTGTGAGGTGACCACGGACTGTATTAAACGCCAAATTATTCAGACTGTCCAAACAAGATAATGGTTCAGTATTCCAAAGAAATAATCAAACCAAAAAATTCCTGCTGACCATAAGCACTCGGTTAAAATAGAATGGAATATTTTATTAAAGCATGCTGTCGGTAAGCGCTTTCACAAAGGCTTCCTCAGACCGTTAAAATTCAAAACACAATCAATTAAAGCTTCTTATATACAAATCTGTCACATGTTGAATAATGTAATTAGTTTAATTTGAGCATTTAAGTTTATATCATCGTATTTATTTTAAATGCAGAGAATTTTTCTGTGCTTGCCAATGCTCCTAGTTTTATGATAGCATAATTATTGTTAATATAATGCTAACAAAGTTAGCTCACTGTATATTTAAAAACAATGACATTTGCATAAGCGTAAATGACTCATTTAACAGCCTTAAACATTAATTATGCTATATAAAGTATATATCTAGACCTATTGCATATCCTTAATGCAATTGCATTTTAATTCCTGCACAAAAAACAATAACATTAAAATCCTAGAATGATCCTATAAGAATGTATGATATGACGCACAACATAAACTACACTAAAAAATTGAACATATATGCAAAATGTTTGCTACTCGCAAAAAATCGCACCAACATACTAAATGAAACTATCAGTGTACGTAATATGCTGAGAAACATAAAATGCAAACAACCTTTAGTGTAGGCTAAATTTATATCCTTAATGTTTGCTACATGCAAAAATGTTGCGTTGACGTTGTGCAACAAGTGCAACGTTATATTTCCATAACTTAATATAGAAATATAACGAACAGTCTTGTCAATAATTGTTGAATCTTTTACTATTAAAAGTAGTAAATGCATGATATCCATTGAGAAAGTACAAATAAATATCATCTGATAGATCTAATAAGCAAATATTACTACATCACTAAAACTTGTCTAAAAGTCTGAAATACAATACGTTGTAATATATATATAAATCATAAAAAACTTTAAATAAAATAGATTTGGCTATATAGATATATATATGATATTGGAAATATAAATAACATACAATAAAATTAAATGTGAAGCTTTGCCATGAAATATATGAGGAATAACCACTTACCCTGTATAGTAACAAAACTGTGACTTCATTGACTATCACATACCTCAAAACAATTATATGACTCTCAAATTTCAAAATTATTGTCTATATCATAAATGTGACTATTTTATCTTTCTTATAAATGTGCTCAATAGGGGGACAAGTTAAACCAATAAATAGTCAAAGTGCGTAAACCTATCATGTCTATTAACTCTTTAAGATGCATTATATACCCTTAATACTGAAGGATCATACACTGTAACTGTGAAAATGTATTAAGTGATCAACTTTGATGAATATTACTAATATTGCCTACACTTATATCTTCTAATTTTTTTAAATTTGAGGATACTCCCTAAACGTAAGTTGCATGTAATATACAGTCAGTATAAGATATTATAAACATAATTACAATAGTACATTATATAAGATGGAGTAATATATATATGGAGGGGGTTACTTAACAATAAGGCATCTAGCTTTGAGGGGTTTAATAGATGCTCGCTCATATAACCCTTTACCCCTATCTGCTCTCATTCTCATAATACAATTAATTTCTTTAGTTTCTGTATAATTACGTATGTCACCTTCTCTAACAGATGGTTGAATGCGGTCAATGACCATAAAAGTAAAAGTGTGATCCTGACCCTTAATGGCAACGTGCTTAGCTAGAGCGTTAGTTAAGTGTCGGATCCTAATGTCATATAAATGTTCTCTTATCCTGCAACGAAAAACTCTATTAGTTTTGCCAATATAAAAGGACTGGCATGATTGACAGATGGCTATGTAAACTATATGGCAAGTATTACAATCTGCCCTTACATGAAAGGTAAAACTTTGACCATAAACTTTATAATGTTGCCCATTATTGCTATCTCCGAATTGATAATGAAGCATAACATTTCTAGTGAAAACTTTAACATCAGTTAATACATCTGTAAGTTTACTATGTACAGTTGGAATAAAACTAAGTCCTTTGTTGAGTACGCTGACCTCGTCAGGATCTAAATTTTTATGTGAAATGTTCCAAATCAGATGATTCTCGTCTGATTCCACATTTTCTTCAATGTCTGATTGGGTGCTCTTTCTTCTGACAGCTTTGTCTTTTGCCGCCCTCTGCTCATAGATCGATTTCTCCTGTCCCCCCTCTCCTTGGAGAAAGAGTTTATAAACGACCAAATGAGTATATTCCCCAGAATCACCCTTTTGTTGAAGCATTTTACAGTTTAGTTGAGGATGATTTATATAAGGCATATGGTGATACATACATTAAGCATTCTAATTATAAGAGATATAGAAATAATTTAAACTGGAATGAGAGGCGAGCACTGCTTCAGCTGCAACAGGATGATACCCTAGTCTTTAGACCAGCTGATAAGGGAGGGCCATTAGTGGTTTTGGATAAGGAACATTATACTAAAGCTATGATTAGCATGCTTAATGACCAGTAATTTCTATGCTACCATAACCAAACAAGAAGTGGATGAGATTAAATTTAAGATGTATAAAATGGTAAATGACTTATTTAATAATTTTCATATTAACATGGAATTAGCAAAATTCCTAGAAGTGGAATTTCCAACCATACCACATATACAAGGTATTCCAAAAATACACAAAGACGGTGCAAATCCCCCCATGAGACCTATAGTCTCAGGTAGGGGATGGTGCACCAAACCGTTTCCCTTATATGTAGAGAAACATCTGAGACCGGTGGTAGACAAGAACCAGTTTATTTTAAAGGATACCAAACAATTTCTGTTGGACCTTTATAAATTTTGTAATGGAGCAAAACTGAAAGACAATATGATATTTGTAACTTTAGATATTCAATCTTTGTTCACGATTATACCTAATGACCTGGGAGTTGTAACAATAAAAAATTACTTAATCAAGAATGGTGAATATACTGACAAGCAGATATACCTCATCTGTCTGTTCCTAGAAACCATATTGGAGAATAATGTTTTTATTTTTGAACAGAATATATATATTCAGCGTGATGGCGTAGCTATGGGCACATCCTGTGCCAATAGCTACGCCAACATGTTCTTGGCTAGTTGGGAAGAACAACTCTTTACTAATGTATGGCATCAAGAAAAAGTTCACTTCTATCAACGTTTTGTGGACGATGTCTTCCTTATTTGGGAAGGCAGTATGGAGGAACTGTCTGAATATCTCATATGTATTAATAATATGACCACATATCTAAAATTTACGTCACATTCTTCCAGGAGCAGAATTGAATATCTAGATGTTTTTGTTGAATGGGTGATGGGTAATTATGTCAACACAGGAGTGTACAGAAAACAATGTTATAGAAATTCTTTGCTACACCGCTATAGTATGCATCTGAATTATATATTTAGAAATATAATCAAAGGACAAAGTATGGGCATTTCTCGTTTGATTGCCAGTGATGAAGGATATCAACATGAAATTAATTCATTTAGACAAAGGCTTTTGAAACGTGGCTATAAAAATTATGAAATCAATAAGGGGATACAGAACATTAATACACTGAGGGAATAAAGAGCAGTACCATATTTTTCTGCACAAGGCAATCATAATGTGCAATATATAGATAGATAACCACAGGTCATAAAAATACCCATGTTTTTTATGAATGATATGCAAGAGATTAGGGAGATAATTAGTAATCATTGGCGTATTCTTACTATGGACAATGAATTATTAAACATTGTAGGTGAGAAACCCTACTTTTTATATAAAAATAAACCCAATCTTAGAAGATTGCTTTGTAATAGTAAAACTAAGATATTTGCAAATTCAAGTATTGGCACCTATCCATGTGGTAGATGCAATTTTTGCATATATATTGAGAAAGGTGGTACCTTTATGCATCCAGACATGGGTCAAAGTTTTACCTTTCATGTAAGGGCAGGTTGTAATACTTGCCATATAGTTTACATAGCCACCTGTCAATCATGCCATTCCTTTTATATTGGCAAAACTAATAGAGCTTTTCGTACCAGGATGAGAGAACATTTATATGCCATTAGGATCCGACACTTAACTAACGCTCTAGCTAAGCACGTTGCCATTATGGGTCAGGTTCACACTTTTACTTTTATGGTCATTGACCGCATTCAACCATCTTTTAGAGATGGTGACATACGTAATTTTACAGAAACTAAAGAAATTAATTGGATTATGAGAATGAGAGCAGATAGGGGTAAAGGGTTAAATGAGCGAGCATCTATTAAACCCATACTCAAAGCTAGATGCCTTATTGTTAAGTAACCCCCTCCCTATATATATTACTCCATCTTATATAATGTACTACTGTAATTATGTTTATAATATCTTATACTGACTGTATATTACATGCAACTTACGTTTAGGGAGTATCCTCAAATTTTAAAAAATTAGAAGATACAAGTGTAGGCAATATTAGTAATATTCATAATAATCAAAGTTTATCACTTAATAAATTTTCAGTTACAGTGTATGATCCTTCAGTATTAAGGGTATATAATGCATCTTGAAGAGTTAATAGACATGGTAGGTTTACGCACTTTGAACATTTATTGGTTTAACTTGTCCCCCTATTCAGCACATTTATAAGAAAGATAAAATAGTCACATTTATGATATAGACAATAATTTTGAAATTTGAGAGTCATATCATTGTTTGAGGTATGTGATAGTCAATGAAGTCACAGTTTTGTGACTATATAGGGTAAGCGGTTATTCCTCATATATTTCATGGCAAAGCTTCACATTTAATTTTATTGTATGTTATTTATATTTCCAATATATATATCTATATAGCCATATCTATTTTATTTAAAGTTTTTTATGATTTATATATATATTGCAACTTATTGTATTTCAGACTTTTAGACAAGTTTTAGTGATGTAGTAATATTTGCTTATTAGATCTAACTATCAGATGATATTTATTTGTACTTTCTCAATGGATATCATGCATTTACTACTTTTAATAGTAAAAGATTCAACAATTATTGACAAGACTGTTCGTTATATTTCTATATTAAGTTATGGAAATATAATGTTGCACTTGTTGCACAACGTCAACGTAGCACTTTTGCGTGTAGCAAACATTAAGGATATAAATTTAGCCTACACTAAAGGTTGTTTGCATTTTATGTTTCTCAGCATATTACGTACACTGATAGTTTCATTTAGTATGTTGGTGCGATTTTTTGCGAGCAGCAAACATTTTGCATATATGTTCAATTTTTTAGTGTAGTTTATGTTGTGCGTCATATCATACATTCTTATAGGATCATTCTAGGATTTTAATGTTATTGTTTTGAGTGCAGGAATTAAAATGTCATTGCATTAAGGATATGCAATAGGTCTAGATATATACTTTATATAGCATAATTAATGTTTAAGGCTGTTAAATGAGTCATTTACGCTTATGCGAATGTCATAGTTTTTAAATATACAGTGAGCTAACTTTGTTAGCATTATATTAGCAATAATTACGCTAGCATTGGCAAGCACAGTAAAATTCTCTGCATTTAAAAAAATACAATGATATATCCTTAAATGCTCAATTGAAACTAATTACATTATTCAACATGTGACAGATTTGTATATAAGAAGCTTTAATTGATTGTGTTTTGAATTTTAACGGTCTGAGGAAGCCTTTGTGAAAGCGCTTACCGACAGCATACTTTAATAAAATATTCCGTTCTATTTTAACCAAGTGCTTATGGTCAGCAGGAATTTTTTGGTTGGATTATTTCTTTGGAATACTGAACCATTATCTTGTTTGGACAGTCTGAATAATCTGGTGTTTAATACAGTCCGTGTTCACCTCACAGGTTACTTTTTTACCATTTGCATTCTGTTTTTATCACTTAACCGTGAGGTGTTCATTCCGCTGGGAGCTTTCATTTATCTAAAAAGCAAACAGTATTGAATTATATTCCGAAATGCTGAGTGCAAATAGCAATGCTGCAGGAGACACGTTTGGAAAAAACTGAGCATGTGAATTTGATAAAGAAAGGATTTTATGATGGATATAGGTTCATAGGTTCATAGGTTCATACTAGGCTATCTGCCCGAGGGCATTTACAAGCCTAGCCCATAGTTTTGTGGCTTACGCCACCCCTTTAGTATGGGGAACTATACCCATTATTTTGCTGTGCCTCTGTTGAGCAGTGACACTGAGGTAATCCCTGGGGTATATCTGCGATCTCCCATCCATTGGTCAAGATTTCTCTTGAACAAGGCCAGCGAAGTGCTCTGCCTCACATATACCGGGATTTTATTCCACAGCATAGGGAGTCTTTGGGTGATGAATCTATCCCTCCAGCACGTCCTATTAATAGCCGTGTCGAGGTTTAAGTCTCCCGCCCTTGTGGCTCTGGCGGATCTAGATTTTTGAGGTGAAGCATATTCATCAAATCTGGGTTTGACATGGCCTTGTATGTTAGGCAAAGGTCACCTCTGAGCAAGCGGTGGCGACTGAATAGAGCTGGAGTTCTTTCAGTCGGAAAGCATAGGACAGATGTTTGAGACCCTTTATCCTTTTGGTGAGGAACTTTTGTGGCCTCTCCAGCTGCTGCAAGTGTCGGGTCAGATACATTCGAATGGGGCATTGTACTCAATCATTGGTCTGATGAGTGATGAGTATAGGAGACTATGACCTCCCTTGATCTAGATGAGAATCCCTTCATGATAAGGTGGGCAATGTAGAAGGTCTTCCTAACTACTTTAGCTACATGGGTGCCGAATGACAGACTACTATCAACCTGGGTCCCCAGGTCCCTGATAACTTCTTCTGTGCTCAGTGGATTGCCACCTATTTGGTAGCTAGGGCTAACCTTGTTTTTCCCGAAGGGTATGACTATGCATTTTTTGGCATTTAACTTTAGGCCATGGCTCTGGCACCAGTTATCCGTTTCTGTGAGACCCTTCTGAAGGATATCTGTGTCAGATGTGTTTTCTACTATGGGGCCCAGTTTGCAGTCATCTGCAAACTTTGTCAGCCATAACCCTCCTGTGTTTGCTTGTACTTTGGAAAAGTAGATGCCAAACAAGAGTGGGCCCAGGACTGAGCCCTGTGGTACACCACTTGTGACAGGCTTTGAGTCTGACATGGCGCCAGCAACTCTGACCCTGTGGGTTCTGTCACTCAGCCAGTTTGCAACCCATCTTGTGATGTATGGGTTAACATTTAAGCTGATGAGTTTTTCAATGATACCCGAGTGGGGTATTGTATCGAAGGCCTTCGCCAGATCGAGGTAGGCTGTATGGACTGCCTTTCCCTCATCAATGGCTTTGGTGACTGTTTCGAAAAAGTCAACCAAGTTTAGAAGGCATGATCTGCCTTTGACAAAGCCAAACTGGGATGGATCCAAAGTCTGCAAATTCCCTATGTCTTTATTTATGAGGTCCATTATGATCCTCTCCATGGCTTTGCAGATAAGGCTTGTCAAGCTAATGGGCCGTAATTTCCAGGGTTGGTGGAGGCACCGCCTTTGTGAAGTGGGACCACAGTTGCAGTGCGCCACTCCCTGGGTACGTATCCAGAGGTAAGACTATGATTAAACAGTTGTCCTAGCTGTGGGTTTAATTCCTCCTTGAGTTCGTGGAGCACACAGCCGGGGACACCATCAGGTCCCATGGATGCTGTGTTTTTTGCTTTGGAGAGAGCAGTTCTCACTTGGGCGTTGGAGATGTTTGGGGGGGCTGCATCAAGGAGAATGGAAAAGAGGAGTACTTATACCAATTGCTATAGGAGATCCAATAGTGATAGAGGGGAAAAAGATAATAATGCTAATTTTGTGGTAGTAAGGTGATACTGGCAAGGGAGGAGAATTATGCTGGCATGTTTTTATATTCCACCTAAAACGGCTATTATGTGGCTGAAAACATTGGGAGAAATAATCAGCTTTCAGCAGGGAATATTTCTTATATGTAGGGACTGAAATTTGATTTGCAACAGTTTGCATGTATCAGGGGGGCCTAGAAGGGAAAATACAAGAAAAGAGGGTAGATTTCTGATGAAATTTCTGAAAATATTTGGTATGGAAGACATTAATTCAGTAGTAGGAACTCTGAGAAGAAAATTTCCAAATTATTCCTTAGGGTACAATAACTGGGCTAGACTAGACAGCAATAGAAATTATATTGCATAGGAGCATGTGCATTTAATCGAGAACTTTGATACATATCTAGTAACTATTTCAGATCTTGCACCAATAATAACCAAGATAAAAATGAAAGGTAATGAAGTAAAAATGAGACACTGAGACTTCCCCACCTATGTGTTAAAAAGAAAGGCTTGTCAGGAATTGGTATTTGAAATTGAGTCATTAGATAAGGTAGAAATTTCTTCATAAGTTATAGCTAGTGAGTGGGATAAAAAGAAAGTGAATTTTAAAAACGGTAAAAATAAAAGAAAAAGTATTGTTAAGAGGTAATAAGAATTATTTAGAGGGAATGACCGGTTAAAGTATTGCAGAATAAGGGGAATATCAGAGAACAAGAAGAGGGACAACTGCAGAGTCCTAAACAGAAAACAAGGAAGTACCTCAATAAATTTAGAAATATTGCTGTTAAGCAACTGTTTTTGAAAATAACACTGGAGTGAACAAATTTTAGCACAATGACTAAGACAACAGAAAGTAGAAAGGGTTATTGCCAAACTTAGGGAGCCTATAACAAGAAAAATAACATGAGATCCTGTAGAACTTTGGAGGTATTTCTGACATTTTATGAAAATTCGTATGAAGCAGAGAAATGTGGAAATCAAGAAAAAGTACACGGAAATATTTATGGAAGACTTGACTATGCCAATGTTAGAGGTAGATAAGGCTCAAAAATTAACAGTTATGATAGGAGATAAAATAAAAAATATGTATAATTAAGCTGCAGGAAAGTCTCCAGGAAGAAATGGTATGTTGGTGGAAGTTTGGAAGCTGGAAGGAAAGTGATAACGATCTGAAAGGTTTTGTTTAGTTTTGTTTAGCAGTATTTTAAAAAGGATGGGAGGCATCAACATCCTGGAAAAAAGCTGTTGTGGCTGTAATACCTAAAGACTGTAAAGACCCATCAGATACAGCTTCATATAGCCCAATTTCAATATTAAAGCACTGTTATAAACATTTTGTGTCTAATTGCTAAAAGAATGGTAAAGCTGTTGCCAAAATTGATAAATATGGATCAATGCTGTTTTTTGGAGGGGAGACAAACATTTGAAAACATTAACAGGACAGTAATAATCCAGAGGGAAGCAGAATGTAAGAAAATACTGCTGTTGTTTGTGGGTTTTGATGCAGAGAAAGCATTTGACAGAGTAAACTGGAATTTTATAAGTACAGCAATGGAAGCATTTACATTCCCTGATTAAAATTATAAGGTTAATTAGGAGGATATATGAGGGATTGGAGACAAAAATCAAAGTGAGATGGTTCTACTCTGATAAGTTATGTCTGAACAGGAGTCAGGCAGGGTATCCTCTTTCCACTTTATTTGCATTATATAATTAAGAAAATTATTTTTGAGCTAAAATACAGGATCTGAATTGTTTAGATTTAGTAATGCCCTAACTATAATTCTGATGGCTGCCAAAAAAGCAGTTACTAGAAAATCAAAATCTAAATCTAAACCAACTGTACTTGAAGTACTGAATATTGTAACAGAAATAATAGAACTGGAAGTGGGATCTTTAGAAATGGGCAGGAGCAAATAACATACAAAAAATGGAAATTGTTGGACAATACATGCCAAATAACATTTTGGAAGTTGACTGAGGTTTAAGGGAAGGCAGGAATTGATCAGTTTATGTAATGTTGAATTCATGATAAATACGCAAAGGAATATATGTCATGTATAATGTTTGCAACTGGGAATATGCTAATATGGGTTGTTTTCTTTTATACAAATGTATGTCTGCCTATATCTTACGTGATAATTCAATAAAGGTGTTAGAAAATATTTCATAAACTAAGCTTGCCATACATGTTTTTTTTGTTTTGTAATGTTCACTAACATGTTGCTGTCCATTTAATGATATCAGTAATCATTACATAAAATCCTACAAATGCTGTATTGTTTTTATGTGTGCATAAGTGAATGAGATGGAAATTATAACAAAGTCAACAAAGAGAAAAAACAGATCCAACTGAATGAGAAACAAATATATATGCTGTTAAAAGGAACTAAGTTAAGATCTTGCTCTTATAGGTTTTTTCCTTTACATTCCAACAGAGCAGCATATTCATAAGGTTTTCCAGACCAGGCTGCATGTTTTACTGATGCATCATGTTAAAACAACATGGAACGTCAATGCAACATGTATAGACAATCGCCTGTTTAATAATACGTTTTTCTTTTTCTTGTTAATGGAATGCTAAACAAAATAAATGTATTCAGCGTACCCCTAATCTTTTCACAACCTGAATCATTTCCTAAAAAGTGGTTGGAATAAGGATATAATAATAACTAAATGCAGTGGTAGAGATGGACATTAATGGTAGCTATGGATATACTTGATTCCTTCTTTTTTGCCTCTCCCTTTTTACTCCTTGGTACTATCAGATTCAACCAAATGAGGAAGGCATGCAGACGCTTACACAGCTGGTTTCCAAATTTGAGTTTATGATGAAAGTCTGGATTGGTCCCTCACTAGCAGCTCTCTCTATGTTCCACCCTGACTGCATTAAATCTGTGATGATGGCTTCAGGTATTTGCTTTTTGTTTTTTTTAAATAAGAAACATCTTTATTAAATTATCACTTATAACATACACAGTCGTAACTTTATATGAATGAAAAATTATATGACACAATCTAGTTGCAAGCATTTTACATCACAAGCCTTAATGACACAATCCTAGTTGCAAACATTAAACATCACTTATAATCTACCCAATCATTGTCAGTCAAACAATGCATAGCTCATTCAGGTCCCATTTTCTAGTAATTCCGTCTTTGGCAGTCACCATAATTAGACTCAGCAAGTCCTTACTATGTCTAAGCAATTCCAATTCTGTATCATAGCTCACAAGAAATCATTTCCCTAGTTACACCAATCTGTCTACCCAGCATCTCTGACAGAGTAGTCTGCAGGGAATTTGTAAAGTCTGCCAAATCATTACACTCCCAGAAAATGTATTCCCAATTACCTCTTTCTTCCCCATCACACCTCCAACATTTGCTGTCTACCTGAGGAAAAATTCTCTGGAGTCTATATTTTCAAGAAAAAAATCCTAAATATTGTAGATTTTATTGCATATTTGGGAGACATACATATATCCCCCATTGTTTCTTTGTGAATTGCTTATCCAGTCTTCTTTCCCAATCCTTTCTAACCTCCTCTGATTGATGCTTAGAGTTATCATATAATATTTTATATAGAGAGTAGTACACTTATTCTTGTATGTAATTCCTCTGTACTACTGTATTAACCTTTTATATTTGTAACCTGTGTTATTGCTATATATATTGTTTATATTCTGTAATTTTTTTTCTGGGGCTTTTCCCCCCAGGACTCCGCTGAAAACGGGCACCAGCTGTCCAGCTGGACCATCCTGGTAAGCAAATGTTAAATAAATAAATAAACATTCCTTTTTTAATGCCAGCTTCTGTTCTAGATTCTACTATAAACTAAACCAGTGTTGGTTTTTTGTTTAGGATCCCCCTATTTCTTTCCCTTTGCCCATACTGTGATATCAATCCTTGATAGGGACGGCAATCTCTAACCTGCAGTCCAAATAAATTCTTGGCCTCCCATTTTATTACCTTTTCCTCTAATTCTTCTAATTACTTGCTCCCAATACCTTGGTTTCTTTGCCATTTCCTCCAATAAATTCCAGCCCCCTCTTGCCTATTGTTTGTATCATCCTTATCAACAGAATCTCCTTTCTCCATTCCCTTGTTGGCTTGTTCGTAGAATGCTTTCTGCTACTTTGTTAATATAATATTCTGTATGATTATTATTATTCTCCTTAAAGGTCTGCATCCAAAATCCCATTCTGTCTTCATGTTTCCTGAGCTTCCCCCTTTTCATCATCACCCCTTTCCACTTTAAATTATACTTTTCTGCTTGTGCTATGTTTAGAGGTCTTAATTGTGTTCTAAAATACCCCTTCAAATTGGGTAATCCCAATCTACCTTGTTCTGTTAGAAGAATCACCTTATCTCACTTGACTCTTGTTGTCTTCCCCTCCCAGATAAAATTCTTCAGCTCTTTATTAATTGCTATCCACTGGTTGATAAAAATATGTCTGACCTATGTATAATACTAAAGGGACTAAAAACATTTTAACTGTATCTTGCTATCTGTATCCATGTAACAGAGATTCCATTTTCTCAGTTTTTGTATTATCTTTTGTTTGGTGTTTTCCCACATATCTTTAGCTGGCACACTGGAATCATTTTAATCCACAATCCTAAATAATTAATTTTATCATGTCCTATAAATATGGATATTGCTGAACCCATTTGTGTGTGCTTACATAATTTACTGCTATTTCCTTTGTTTTAGGTTCATTAATTTTGTATCCTGAAAAGATTTGAAACGGTCTCAAAATGTTCCACAACACTGTGATGTCCCTTTCTGGTTTTGTCAGGGACAAAATAATATCGGTGAATACAGCCAGCTTTTCAAGAATACAGTACCAACTGTATCCTTGAATTTCTGATTCCCTTATTTTCTTTGCCAATTGTCCTAGATGTAAAGCAAATAACAAAGGGGAAAGAGGACAATCCTGCCTGGTTCCTCTACTCAAGGAGAAATTATCAGAGAGGACCCCACCCATTTTTATTTCCACCTGCAATCCCTCATATATCCTCCTGGTCAATCGTATAATTTTATCATGGAATGCAAATGCTTCCATTGCCCTGCTCATAAAGTTCCAGCTTACTCTGTCAAATGCTTTCTCTGCATTAAGACCCACCAATAACAGTGGTACTTTCCTACATTCTTCTTCCCTCTGGATCATCAGTGTTATGTTAATTTTGTCAAATGTTTTCCTCCTCTCTACAAAACCACATTGATCCATATCCATCAGTTTTGGTATCACTTTTGCAAATTTTTTTGCCATTATAGACACCACTTTATAATCATGGTTTATTATTGAAATGGGCCTGTATGAAGCTGGATCTTATGGATCTTTACCTTCTTTAGGTATTACAGCTACAACAGTTTTTTTTTCCAGGATGTTGGTACTTCTCCTTCTCTTAAAATACTGTTAAACAAAACCTTCCAGATCTTTATCAGTTTTGTCCCTGCTAGCTTCCAGACTTCCACAGGGATGCCATCTATTCCTATCTATATGTGGATTGGTTATACATTACAATTTTTATCTCATCTCCTCCTATCCTAACTGTTAGTAAGTGAGCCTCATCTACCCACTAACCTTAGCATATTTATTTCTTCCAAAAACATTTCCATTTGTACCTTTTATAGTTTCCATATTTCTCTGCTTTATACATAGAATTTCCTTAATATTTCTAACACCTCTACAGGATCTCTTGTTACTTCCATGTTATAGGCTCCCTAAGCTTGGCAACAGCCCTTTCTACTTTCTGCTGCCTGAGTTGTTGTGCTAAACATTTCTGTGCTCTAGATTTATTATCAAAATCATTTGCTTAACAGCAGTCTTTCTAAACTCATGCATATTATTGAAGTCATCCCTTATTTTCTGTTTAGCATTCTGCAGTTGCTCCTCTTCTTGTTCTGTGAGAATCCCCCTATTCTGCAATACCTATAACATTTGTCAATCTCTAAATAATTATTGTTACTTCTTAACCATATCTCCCTTTCTTTTATTTCCACCCTATTCTTAAACTCCACTTTAATTTTATCCTACTCCCTACCTATATTTTCATAAGAAAGTTCTGTCTTCTCTAATAGCTCCTGAATATTTTCCACTACCCATGCCTTAAATTCCTCTTTTCAGCAGATAGGTGGTAAAGCACCAGCATCTCATTTTTATTTAATTACCCTGTGTTTTTATTTTGGTTGTTATTGGCGTATCATCTGAAATAGTTATTGGGTGCATATCAAGACCTTCAATTAAAGGCACAATTTCCTGTGAAATATAATTTTTGTCTAGCCTATTCCAGTTTTTGTATCTTTGGGAATAATATGTAAATTCACCCTGAACTTCTCTTACTGACTTCACATCTTCCATGCCAAATATTTTTATAAATTTCTTCAAAAGTCTACCCTCTTTTTTTTATACTTTCCCTTCTGGTCCCACAGGCACATCTTCACTACTGCAAATCAAATTCCAGTCCCCACCTGTAAGTAATATTCCTTGCTGAAAGCTGATTATTTCACCCAGAATTTTCTTAAGCTCCATTATAGTAGCTTTAGGTCCAATATAAATACATGCCAGTGTAATCCTCCTCCCTTGCCAGAAGCCTCTTAGTACTACAAATTTACCACTATTGTCTTTTTTATCCTCTCCGTCACTATTGGAGCTCCTTTTGCAATTAATAATAAGTATTCCTCTTTTACTTTGTCCCAGGTATTCTGCTGAATAACCATCCTGAAAACCTTTCTTTATCAAATTCACATGTTCAGTTCTTTTCAAGTGTGCATCCTGTAGCATAGCTATTTGCACTCTACATTTTTTAATATAGTTCACTACTCTCTTCTTTTTGTATTTATCTGTGAGACCATTGACATTTAAAGACATTACAGAAAGCACCATTGTATTAAGTTATTATTCCCATTTTTATGTATAACAGCTTTTTGTTAAATGTCTAGTTCCAGCTTTTGTGTTACATGCATGCACTGTTTGGCAGGTTGAACTTTTATACCATTTTTTTTTGTCATATCCATTTGAGCCTACATCACATCTTACAAAAATGTTTTTTTTTAAAGCCCTCAAACAAAAAACAAACACACCCTAATACCCCTGAAAAACTATAAAATTTATACTAACACACAAAACTATGAACATCTTCAAATATTGAAGTTTTACTGTCCTAATAGGAACAAATGTCCTAAACTGACAGCCATGCTCATAAACTTGAGTTAACCGAAAATAAAGGCTATCCATGCTAATATGCATTGTGCAGAATGTGTGTTTGCTATGTGCCGTCGGGTTTTGTCTTATCTTTATTGCTCTCCCAGCTGGGAAAACACCTGAATGCTTTTATAGAACATTATCTCTTACCGAATTTCTATTTTTTTAGACAATTTCTCTTTAACAGATTGTAACCAATTTTTCTTTGCCAGATTGTCTCCATGGAGGGCGGCCATGGTGGTGCAGCGGTTAGTGTTGCCACCTCACAGCAAGAGGTTCTCTAGTTCGTTCCTCACCTGGGGTGCCTTCTGTGTGGAGTCTTTATGTCCTCCCTGTGGTCTTGTGGGTTTCCTCTGGGTGCTCCGGTTTCCTCCCACATCCCAAAGACATGCTGTAGATGGATTGGATACTCTAAATTGGCCCTAGGCGTGAGTGTGTGCATGCTTGTGTGTGTGCCTTCCATGGAAGGTTGGGTGCCGGGCTGGCAACTTGACACTGTAAAACTCCACTGCCAATCATGAAGCGGACAGGTGATCCACTGTGGCGACCCCTAACTGGGAAAAGCCAAAAGAAGAAAAAGAAGATTGTCTCCATGGCGATATGGGGACCAAATACAGACTTGCTAATAAGCATACATTTCTTTGCTAGAAAACAGGCCTCATAGTATTCAATATTCTTTTTCATTTACTTGCTTTCTCCTAAAACTTTTAACCAGACTTTTCTTCTTCTGTTTTTTTTTTTTTTTTTTTTTTTTTTTTTACATTGCAGTTGCTACATTTTTTAAAACTAAACAGGGAGAAAGAGAAAAACAGGGAGCACCTGTTTACAATAGTATCCCCATTACACTTAAAAATAAATGAGAAAACTTTACTTTATAGCATGCAAAGAAAATCGTACACTATAAAAATAATACTATTAAGAAAAAAGTTGTTTTACTCAGTTAACTTTCTCCCTCCTCTTACCCTCCCCTAAGTATTTTCTGACCATTAATGACATGAAGAGTGACATATATTTTAGAGTCCCCCACAAGTCCAACAAAGTCCAAAAAAATCCATTATTTCCAAATTTACTTGTTTTGTCATATTTCACAAATATGTTTATTGCTTTGTAATCCCACGTTTCTCAATTTCCAAGTTACTGGTTTTACTCCTGTTTATCTCCATCTTCCAAATCCTGTCTCTGCTTCATTTCTAAAGTACTGACAATTCTTCTAATAAACGCTTGTGCTCCCTTCCTTCTTTCCAGCATTTTCTGTTGAAACATTGGAAAAGGTTTCACTGGCACAGTCCATCTGTGATCTTTATTACCAGAAGAACAAGAAGCAAAATCTCCTGTTTCACAGCTCACTTTTTTTGTTGGACAAACTTTTGTATTTCCTCTTTAGCATGTACTTCATCAAAAAATGATTCTGTCCCTCCAAGGAAGAATATTTTGAAGAAAGCTGAGTATAGCAGTTTGAATCTCATGCCAACTTCTCAACATTCACTAAATAGTGGAATAAATTTACTCATCTTCCGCGTGGTGTACAATGAGTAATCATTCTCCACAAACACTCTATCTCCCACTTTTAGTACTTTGTCATTGGTCACCGTTTTGTCAGAATCAACTCCTTCTACTGGTAGGATTGCATCTTTACTATTAAATGTCTAGGTTGCTTTCTCATAGCCAGGTTTGGAGCATACACATGATGTGCCCTTTCAACTAACAACTCCTATTGTGGAAAACCAGTCCAGTTACTTATTTGTGCTTTCATAGTCTGTTTCTTCCAGCTTCTCTGGTACAGATGAAAAATCTCAGGTTTTCCCCTACATGTTCTTTCCTCTAATTCTATTATTTTTTTTAAACATCTCTTCTTGAGCACTCTCATATTTAGTCAACCATTTCTTCATTTCAACCTCTGATTTTTGTAGTTTTATCACCTTATCTGAATATCTGTTTAAAGCTTCTTTCATTTTTTCCAGCCTTTTGTTGTTTGAGTTGGTATACTCCATCAGTGTTTCATTTATTTGCAGTTGTCTTATACTTTCCTCTAGGTTACTGGAAGTCATATTTGGAGGTTGCACTGCTTTTTGCTAAACAGCTACCAGACTTTTTCCCAGTCAATGTTTTTCCTCACCTTTTGTAGCTGATTTTCTTTCAGGTCTTCTGTATTTCTTTTTCCCTGGAATCCAGGCAGTACACTTAGTAGCCATTTACTGAAATTTACCCAGAAACACAAAAGCATACTGGTCTTCTCTACTGGGTTTCTGTTGTCACACTGGGAGACCTAAAATTAAGCTGTTCCTCAATGTGCAGCCATCTTGGAAGTCCCAGGTATTCATTTTTGAGCATTTATGTGTATGCTACTACAGTGAAACAGGGATCTGTAGCAATCCAGACTGTGTTGTGGTGTCAGGTGAGATGCAAATGCTTATTAGTATGTAGGAATACATAAGTAAAATGGAATTGCAAAGCATTAAAAACTGTTCATCTAATACCTGCATACTTCAGTTGTCAAAATGGAGTACACTGTGAGTGTGTACGTGCATGACGTGTGTGTGTTTCCCATTCCCTATATAAAAACATTTATTCACTGCAGCAACTGCATGCTGTATAGGAAAGGTATATACTGTAACCATGTGCTCGTGTCATTTAATGTAAAACCCTTAAGTGTAAAGCTCATATGGCACTGTATGTTCCCTTATGTAACTTTGTCCTGTAAACTGGTACTAATTGTGCTATATGACTGCAAGGCACACAGACTGTCACAGCATGTACCTTTTCTTAACAGTGCCTCTTCCTCTGCCAGTACGAATAGTACAATGTCCTGCAGGGAGGGTGCACAGTCTGATTTAGTGTGTGTCCTTAATGTTTGGTATTCTCTTCCCACCCTATCCCAAAAATAGTGCCATTTTGGTGTTGAACTGTATGACACTTTACCTCAAGCCACCATACCACATTCCTCTGGAGTACCATTTGTTTTCTCTTGCATTTAGGCTGCAATTGAAATGAACAATGCTCAAAGCTAATGCTTGGGACCTTATTAGCATCTCTGTAGATAATAATAGATGCATGATTTAACTAATGAATTATGTATTTGTCAGCACTGTGATCAAGATACAGCTGTACTACATCTAGAATTCAGGACTTACGACATCAACGAGTCTTGCTATGCATTCAGCGCAACACTGATAATTGTGAACACTCTAATAAAGCTGCAGACTAAGAAAATTTAAAATATTAAAGCAATTCTGTTGGAAATAAAGCTTTAAAATAGTGACTAAACCATCATCAATTGATGTTCTGTTTCTCGAGAAATCATCTTGCTTAAAATGTCTGCTGGATAGTTACTTTTTCCGCCTACCTAAATGTATAAGCAAAGATTTAACTTGAAGAGCCTTAAACATTTTTTTCAAGAAGTTACATCTCCATCCCAAAACTCCTTTTTTGTATATACTAGCTCCACAAGTTGCACAACTGTGGAAAGAAAAGAAAAGCTTCACAAACTGAGTTATTGCTGGCAAGCAAATAGAAACCTACTCTAACCCTAACTCACTAGCGCAAATGTTCCTTCACTTTGTTAACTCAATTTGTTCCTGGAACAAATTGAGTTAACAAACTGCAACAAGAGGAACAAAATACTAGATCTGGTCTTCACTAACATGACAAACAGATACACCACCACAACAGTTGGACCCTCATTAGTTAAATCTGACCACAAATCAGTCACGTTCAAACTGGCACTAACACCAGAACTCACAAAGGGCAAAGTCAGACTAAAAAACTTCAAGGCAAACTATAACCTCCTAGGAGAAGATATAAATGCATTCCAAGCCCCTCCCCCAACTGGAAATGGTAACTACAACAAAGCTTACACTAAAGCCCTGTACTATCACTTGTACAAGCGTATAGACTCTGTTGTTTCAGTGAAAATCCCAAAGCCAGAGCTCCAAGTAAAAACAAGCCACCCTGGTGGACATTTACCATCAACAAACTTTACAACAAATGCAAAAGGTTGATTCTAAGAAAACTGAGACGAGGCCTTAACAATGGAAAACCACCCTCCTCAGCCTCTACAGGCAAATAATACAACATGTCAAATCCTCTAACATAAACTGGTATTCCTATTTATAAACTGGTATTCCTATTTTGGATATTATCCTTGGAATTCTTTCATTGACTTTTGTTTTTGTGGAACTTTACAGTTGGACTTGGTTGTTTCTTATATGTGGGCATTATCGTTAAGCCTTGGTTTGCTCCTGTGCATTTTTATTTTTGATTTTATTCATTGGCTTTGGTGGAGGAGCATTTACTCCCTGGTGGTATTCTCTTTATTATTTTTGTTATATTGCATACCTTGTTTATGCACAAACAACTCAGATGCTACATGGAAAAGATAAAAGGTATTAGAAGGTCTGGCCAGTTATTTGGCCATTATATAAAGGGAAGATAAGGTCTGCCTTTGAACAAACAAACAGGAGAAGTAGCAGGGTCGATGTTTTGCCTTTTATGATGTGTACAACAAACCATAGAGAGGTGCTATTAGAGATCATTTCCTTATCATTGCTGCTGTTTCTGTTGCATGTCCTAAACTGATCTGTGTTGAGGATTTAACTGAGCCTACACCTTGGATAAACATGAATTCATTTACTAACCACTGCAAGTTAGATGCCCAGTCTAGACAAAGGAGGACAGGCTTCAGGGCAGCATTATTGGATGAGGATTTCTGGGTTGTCCTACAATAACTTAAGATTTTGTTCTGAGTGAGCATCATGTTACAAGAAATAAGTAATTCCATCTTTCATAAATATCACAATACTATGTCAAAACAAGTTAATCATACACAATAACTTTGTGACATCATATATGTCCAGTTGAAATAAAATCATCATATAACCAACTTGGTTAAAAATAAATCATAAAAAACTAGGTTCATTGGAAATTACTAGGCTAAAGGCACAAAAGCCTTTACAAGCCTAGCCAATATAACCCAATTTTCCCAGTATATGGCACCTTGGGACAAGAAGATGACATGTGATTGTGCCTATACTTTGAGTATTTTACAAATTGCTCCTGTCCATAAGGGGCATAGGCACTATCCCAGGTGTGAATTTGTGATTCCCTGTCCATCAATCCAAACTGCTCCTGAAGAGGGCCAGAGAAGGTCTATGCTTAATGTGAACAGAAAGCCTGTTCCAAAGAAGGGGAAATCTTCAACACATCTGTCTCTCCAGCATGTTTTGTTTGAGTCACTAAGTTTAAATCCCTAGAACAGGTGACTCTCATGCTGTTTGTCTTGCAGATGTGTAGCAGGTCCATCAGGGCTGGATTTATGAGTGCCTTGTTGGTCAGACATAGGTCACCCTGTACTAATTGGTAGGAGATAAGAGGAAACAGATAGGGTATTTAGTCTGTCTGCATAGGACATGTGGTTAACACCCTGTATTTTCCTTGTGAGAAACCTCTGAGTTCACTCCAGCTGTTGTAACTGCCTAGTCACGTACATTCCAAATGGTGCATTGTATTTGATTATTGGTCTAATGAAGGCTGAGTACAGCGGGACTATAATTTCCTCAGATCTGGATGGAATACCCTTACTGATAAGTTGTGCCACATAGAAAGACAGCCTCACCACTATGGACACATGACAGTCAAAGTTCAGGCTACTGTCTATCTGTGTATCTAGATCTATCACCTCTGAGTCTACTCTTAGGGGTGTGGGGTATTTGACTTCCCAAAGTGTATGATAATGCATTTATTCACATTTAGTTTCAGGCCATGGTTCTGACACCAATCATTTGTCTGATTTAGACTCTCCTGAAGATATCTACATTGTTGGGGGATTCAGTGATTGCCCTCAGCTTGCAGTTGTTAGCAAACTTTGTTATAAGCCTTCCACATTGGCCTTGGCATTCAAGAAGTAGATTCTGCGCAGGAGTGGTCCCAGTGCTGAGTCCTGTAGCACACCACTAGTAACTGTCCTGTTGCTGGTTCTGGATTAACCCACTTTAACCACGTCTCCTGTATGTGAGCCAATTTGCTATCCATGTGGTAACATAGGTATTTATGCATAGTTTTATAAGTTTACTTGTAATGCATGAGTGGGGAATTGTCAAATGCCTTGGCCAGATCTAGATGAGTGGTATGTACTGTTTTGCTGTCATCCGTGGTCTTAGTGACTTTCTCAAAGAAGTCCACCAGATTCAGTAAAAATTACCTTAGGACTGGCCCTTGTTCAGCTGGTGCCCTAGGCAAAAGGTCTCCACAGCGCCTCTCAACACCACCCAATGTACCCATCCTGGTCTACCTACACTGTCCAGATTACTGGAAAAGTGCCCCTGCTAGAGCGGCACTGTAGGTGGATGCCTAGTTGGCCTATTCCTAAGGCCGGCTATGCATGACCTGCCCTTGACAAAGCTGAACTGGGTCGGGTCCAGTGTTTGGAGGTTTCCTATGTCATTATTTATAAGGTCCATGAGTATCCTTTCCATGGATTTACAAATAAAATTAGTCAAACTTATGGGTGTGTAATTTCCCATGTCAGTCGATGGTCCTCCTTTATTCAGAGGGATCACTGTTGCTGTTCTCCTCTCTACTGGGACAAAGCCAGTCTGGAGGCTGTGGTTAAATAGAGATCCTAATGGGCCTGATAGGTTCTGATTTAAGCTATTTAAGATGCAACCTGGTATATCATCAGGCCCCACTGAAGCAGTGTTTTTAGCTTTAGAGAGCACAGTGGCAATGTGGTCTTTGGTGATAACTGGTGGTGGAGTGGTGGAGGATATTTCTTGGGGGAGAACTGGGGGTGATGGGGAAGTGAAATTATTTGAGATGAATTTATTAGCCAGCAGATTAGCTATATATTCCGGCTGAGTATAGATGATGCCATCTATAACTAATTCCACCACATTGTTGGGTGTTACCCTTAACATTGTGGAGATAACTGAAAAATGCCTTATTGTTATCCTTCACTTTGGAGGCTATTTTTACATCAAAGTCTGCTTTCAGATACTTATCTAGTTCTCTAATTGACTTGTTTCTATTAATGAGGCATTTGTTGCTCTTTTCTGCACATACCCTCTTACTTAACAGGATTGTCTTCCTTTTGTTGTACAGGGGTCTGCCAGGGTGGATTGTTTCTGCAGTCTGTTCTGGGTTTATTTTGGTCTGGTAGTGCTGTTTCTATGCAGTTGTTTATATGGTCATACAGGGCTATTGTGTACAGCTCTGCATAGGCTTCAGTGTTTTCTGGATTTGGGGGAGCTTTGAATCTAGTTATGCTGTCACTTAATAGGGGATAGTTTGCTTTAGAAAAGTTCTTAAAGTTTTTGAGGTTTGGTGGAGATGTAGTTTTATCTTAATTGACAGGGAGACTGCATTGTGATCTGATCTACCAGTGAGGACATCACATGGGGTTGGAGGGGTGCAGCACCCCCACCATTTTTGTGAGTACCCAATTTGGGATATTTGTTCCCCTAGTGGGAGTGCAGACCAGCTGCTCCAGGGCATTTGAATTTACAGTCAAGAAATCTGTGGGCCTGCATGTTTGTGGTTGAATATGCCTCCCAGTTAATGAATGGGGTAGTTAAAATTACCCATAAGTATGGTACTGGGCTGCATGGTGAGTGCTTCAAGTAACTTCAGGTATAATGTGTTGGTTTCCTAGTTCCTGGAGTTGGATCTGTAACTAGCAAGAATATAGTAATGCATTTTTCCCATAGTTAGTTGGACATGGAGTAACTCAAGCATGTCATATTGTTTGACCAGCCCTGAGGTGAGATTATTTTTTATGTAGATAGATACACCTCCACCTTTCACTCTTTCATGTTCAGTGGGTGAACAGAATGTATGATGGGTATTATAGCCATGCAGTGCAGGAATAATTTCCATGGTTTTAAACCATGTTTTTGTAACTACACAGATGTCCGCATTCTCCATGGTAAGGAGAACTTCCAGGGAGTGCAGTTTCTGTTGAGGCTCCTAGCACTGAGCAGTAACACATTTCACTTTCCTGAGCAGCTTTTGTTATGTTGGAAGGTTTGCCTGTTTGGCAGTGCCGAAAAAAGGCGCTATAGGGGTGGATGATATTTTGGCCAATATCCAGAAGCGTAGAGGTGACAGGTGAAGACCATCCCTGGCAAAGTAATGTGACCTGTTGACCATGTCCTTCCTAGCTGACAAATATTGGGCCTCTTTGGAATGACACCAGTAGCTAAGCCATTATCATTTTCTGTTGGTATTATGACTTCATCGTTGGAGATAGTAAAATGCTGCTAAGTCTTACGCTAATGCACATATTCTGAGAGCTCAATCATGTCTCTCTTCATAAAGTCCAAGTAGGTATGTCTCAGGTCATTCATGCCCACATGGACTATGACTGAGTCATGCTAAGATACTTACAGGTAAGTGATCTTAGTGCTTGTGTGATCGGATGGATCCTAGCCCTGACAGGTTACTGACTGTAACCTTCTCCGTAGTAAGCATGATAAGGGGGCATCAGTGTGTCTCACAGTGGAGTCACCTATGACCAGAATGTTGCAATGAGATGGGGCTTTATGTGTAGTGATGGTAATTGTCTTGTCTGTGTGCATGTGAAGTTTCTGATGACTGTGCCTGAGAGTCCTTTGAGGTTTGGGTAAGTTACATGTGAGCACCTCCACATATGTGGGTTTATGTGTGTGGTCCTTTGTGAGTGCGATGAATGATATGTTTGAGTCATTGACAACCTGTTTGTTTCTTTTTGTGTCTGTATGTGAGTGTCTAGCCTCCAGTTGCAATGTATAACTACATCTCTCACATATTGTATTTTCCTGTTCAAGAATTAAGTGGTTGTTAGTGTATATGAGGCAATTGCTACATTGCCTCAGTATGCCCATGTCAACCAAGCTGGATAAAGAGATGGTAGGAAAGTGCCCAGCTGTGTTTGCAGGTCCTACTGTACTTTGCAAGGGATAGCAATGGAGGGTGTTTGCAACTGGATGAGGGATGGGTGCTTACTTGATGTAATCTGTAACTAGCCTAGCCAGCATACCTCTCAACCTCTTAGAGCAAGAAATCTGGGCAAAGCCATGAATAAAAGTAGGACAAAGGCCCCAAAACAGGGACAATTCGTAAGTATTGTTCTTACAAACTTAGAACGTTGATAGAAATACAAGTTTTGCATTAGCATGAATTTTTATGAAGGGTATGAAGTCTGAAACTCAAATGTCTGTCAATATTTTCTAACTTTAATCTTTAATGATTTGCCACTAATTTGCCAGAAAAACACAATTTTTATGAAAAACAATCCAAAAATGTGAGGCAGAAATCTGAACATTCTGTGAAAATGTGTACAGTTGAGATGTATGTTAGCTGGTGATGTTGCCCAACACCCAAATCCGATGTTGTCTGAGCAGCGATAGTCCTGGGTGCTGCGATAAGGTAATGTTGACTTAAATATTCCAAGCTAAATACATAAGTGCTGCTCACCGCACAAACTGTTTGCCTTGTGAGTAATGTGGCTCCGAGATAAAGTTTTGAGGTGGTTTTGTAGAGAAATTTCAATTTCTGGTGATTGTGTATATGCAAGGGACCACCAACCCTGCTGTGAGAAGAGTAAATGCTTAGAAAAAAGCAAGTTTTAAACTAACTATGACCTAGGGACAATCAGGAAAGCATATAATGAGCCTTCTACACACAGTTCTCAGCTCAAATAGTTGAAATCAGCTTTCTCCTGCCACAAGAGTGCAGACTTTGACCCTCTTAATGTAAAATGACTGTTTTGGAGTAAGAAACCACAGATGCCTGGAACTAACTAATCAATCAGAAGATACAATGTGTTTCAGTACAGATCAGCAGCCCTTACAGCAGTCTGAAAAGTAACTTTATAACTGAAAAGAAGTACAGAAAAACAGTAAATGGCACAGTAAACCTTCAAAGTATAGTAAGAATAAGCATTGCAAATGCAAACTCACACTTAGTTTTGTTTGTCTGGCCATTGATGCCATGAGATGCTTGCAGAAAAGTCTCTGGCACCATCGCCAGATGATGAGCAGCTCTGGATAAATGTCATTATACAGAGTAAAAAACAACTTCAGTGATATAACTAAAAGATGTATAATGTCTACTTTCTTAATGTTGTCTCTCTCTTCTATGTTGTCCCAGTCTTCAGTAACCTTCAAGTTTCATAACTGTCCAAATTTCAGCAATGTTATAATAAAATAGATGTTGAACACTGAGCATTTAAAGAGGTGTATTAGTGGGTTTCTCAAATGACAGATCTTTTGATTGGTGCTTAGAAATTTAAACAAATGCAAGTACAGGAAGGAAGTAATCTATAAATATAGAACACATAACTTCAAACAATTAAACTGGTTACAGTATTGCATCACCTAACTATTTACCAGCTAAATATAATACACAACATAACTGCCTAGCACTCGAATTAAACTGGTTAGAACTATTGCACCACCTAGCTATTTCTTAGCTAACTATAATACACAAAATTCTCCTGTAAGCCAGAAAATTGCATAGCCCATAACTCTAGTACAATAGTACTACCACAAAAGAATTTTATATTCTAGAGAAAAATCACTAATCGCTGTAACCAAACCATCTAATACTGCAGGTGACTCCCTATATTCAATTAGTGTAGCTAAACTGTGGAACCACATCCCACTACCACTGAAATCGATTTAGAACATAAACTTAATATACAACTAAAACTTCACCTGTAAGATCAGTGGATCTACTCTTTTATATCTCCAGGATATATACCACCGTAATCTTCAGTTTACAGTGCTATCAAACTGTTTATCTTCACTCAAAAACATATGCCCCACAACGATAGGTTCAGCGATAACCTAACAGTTTTACTAACAAGTCTGAGTCACATACATAGTTTATGTGAAACTGATTGTCCCGCAACCTGTATATTTCTAACATAAACTTTATGATAGCTATATATATTATTGTCTCTGAACCTGGTGAATACCCCACCTCTTAACTCCAGTATTAACATTTTTGCCCTACTAAGTTCCTTCCCTCACTTCTATTTCTTTAAATTAATAAGTACTAATCAAAAGATCTATTATCTATTTGACAAACCTACTTATACACTTCTTCAAATTATCAATGTTCAACAACTACTAAATGCATGAGTATCTTTTATACTGACATAGTTGCTTTTTATGTCATATGAATCTAATCCAATTAACAAATGTATATGAAATTGTTAAAGTATATTACTTAATGTCTGTTCATGCACTAACTGAATGTCTGTTTAAAAATGTTTGCAGTATGTTGAACCTTTGCTCTCCAGGCATCTGCTGAAAAGGGTTTTTAAGTAAATCCAGTTGATCAAGCCTAGTAAACAAAAAACAAATGAAATAAACATTGGAGAAGGAGGAGACTGCCCAAAACAGCATAAAGTGGTTTTCGTCTCACAGAAACTAGATGTCTTATAATCAAAACCTGTCTCTCAGAACAAGCTCTTAAGACTAGAGCCAATCCTTACCTCTTACCCAATCTAATCTAAACTGCAACAATTTATACTTACATTCATAGTTCCCAACAGCAAAGATCACTGCAATGCTACAACTAAATAGCAAAATTTGCCTTCAGCCTCCCTACCAGAATTCACCACTGCGTTTTCTACATAAAAGCAACTGGCTGGAATTTCATAGTTACCTTCAGTGCACCAAATGAAAGGTGGCCCACTCTGTTCTGCACCAACCATCTAAATGTCCTTCCCTAATGTCACTGATGAAGTGGTACTATCCCACAAGAGAACTCTACTCTAAAGATAAACACCTTATCTACCAGGACAAGGCTTCAAATGCACATGCTAAAGCCGTGTGCTCATGCCTTGTGGCCCAACTCTGGAATCAGCTGCCATCTGACATCAGACAACCTCAGACTTAAAAGAGTTTTAAGAAAAAAATCTTGGCAATTATCTCCTTAACTGTAAAGTCTGGATGTATGTAATTCCATTCAATGTTCATTTTATTGAATCCCAAATGGTCAAAACCATTTGACTGAAAACTAATTTCACAGAACAGTGTAGAAGTATATAGAAGGTATGCAATGGTGTCATTTCTTATTTATCATAGGAGTTATTAGGGCAGTGAGTAACACAGAATGTGTGAATTGCAATGGTCAGCATCATGTTGTACCCCCAGATCTGTCTGTCTGTGTTTGCTCTCAAGTACTGATTCACTGTGTTGTGTGTTTTTTTCCTTCTCTCCACTGTTGTGACACCATGGAGTTAGTAAATGTAGTAAGGGGGTGTGGGCTTGCCCTCCTGCAAAATGCTTTTTTAGGATATATTTCTTACAGAGAAGGTTTTCAATGAAATTGGTTTGACTATTTGGCATTTAGTGAAATGAACATTAAATGAAATGAAAAAAGTCTCTAAAGTCTGCCCCTCCTCCTCTTCTCCTGGTTAATCAGTTGTACCCCCTCCTATTTCTTTCTCAAATCACAGAGTTTCTCTTGTCATCAGTTAAATCTAGAACTTTTGAACCATGCAAAGAACATTAGCCACAGGAACGGATTGTACTGAGTATCTTATTATACAAAATTAAGATGAATGTTTTATTAGACAAAATTAGGATAAGCACTTTTGTTTTAATGTTGTCCGCTCCTGTGGCTAACGTTTTTTTAGTGGTTTGAAGTTTTTTACTATTTGTGGAAGTCAGGAGTTTTGCTGTTTTCACAACTGTTGATGTGAATCCTTGCACATTAATAATGAGTCCCCCTCACCCACTTTTAAACTCAATCCTCTCGATTTTTGCACATTTTAGTATGGATCTCTGTCACCCTTTAGCTCTTGATTCCTGTCTCTTTGTACTCCTTTTCCCACTCTTCTATATCTGGTCTACCCCAAATATTTCTCTACTGTAATCTCCCCCCTTTTGTACTTTTCATTGAGTCTGCAATCACTGTATTTCAAATATTGTTTGCACTCATAAAGGGTCTGCTCTAATCTCTCTGTTTTTCTCTCATTTAATATGTTTTTGGAGCTTTCCTCCCCAGGCCTCTGCTGAAAAGGGGTCTTGCATGACCTGGTTGGACCTACTAGGTAACCAAATGCAAATAAATAAATTTACTCAAGCAACAGTGATTGTGTAGATACATAATTCCTGATAAACTGCTCCTTCAAAAATCATAGTAGAGCCTGAAAAATTTAATGCACTGCTGAAATTCAGAAAAGTGAGACTTAATTTAGTACCTAAGACTGCATTTTGTATGTAATGGGCTGGGGACCCTTGAGAAGGATTACTAGCTCTGTGTGTGAGAATAAAAATTAAACTTGTCTTGAAAATAATTAGATCTTCACTTCTCACTAAAGGAGAAATCATATCTCATATCAATGAATCAAAGACTGAAATTATGCAGGCAATTTTTGATAATTATTTCCTGAGCCATGTTAGCACAGTACTACCCTCAGCAGTGTACTTAAGATTGCAGTTGTCACCCTTGGTAATGAGTGCCCTTTACATGGGAGGATAGTCAAGGTATTTAACCCTACATACATTGCAAGAAAAGTATTTTCCCTGAAATTATTAAAATGACCCTACATGCCTTGTAAGAAAAGTATTTTCCCTTCAAATCATTAAGAAGACGTGTGAAGGGCGACCTTGGCTGATGCATGGTCTGAACAATAAAGAGTATCCTTTATGTAAAGTTACTGTAGACCAAAGTGGAAGTATGGCAGTCCTTCATATTCCTTTGATCTCCTGAAAATTGCAGAGGTGGGATGCACATTAGTTTTGCGTGGCTTATGGAACAGATAAGATAGTGGTCACCAAAAGAAGGATATGGTGTCATAATTTTCGTCTGATCTATCACAGCTGAAACAGCCTTTAAAAAGAGCAGTAATGAGTGTGGGCTTTAGTAACCAGTTGTTAGAGATTAAATTCATCAAGTAAATTATGTACAGTGCAGAAGTAACAGCATCATGCAGAAGTTTTTAAACACTGTGATGTATGCATCACATCTGAATGGATGTATGTCTTGAAGAAAAACTTCAGCACAGGAAGAGCAAACCCTACCCCCAAACCTAATCTCCCTGATCACTCCCTAACTCTAAAACTCCCCCCCCCCACTCCCAAACCCTAAATTCCCAGATTATTGCCTAATTCTAAATTCCCAGATTGCTCCTTAATCCTAATAATCCCATCCACTCCCTTCCCAAAGCTGGTTGCCCTTAACTCATTTTGAATTTGAGCACAAGCAGCAGAAGCCTACCCTAGCTACAAGATGATGAAGGACCTAGGTTCAAAACAGTGGGATTTGAGTACTTAGAACTTGAGTGCTTGTAGAAGAACCCAGTCATCCACTCGCAAATAGACCAAGAGGACATTCTTCTTCTTCTTTCGGCTTTTCCCGGTTAGGGGTCGCCACAGCGGATCACCTGTCCGCTCATGATTGGCAGTGGAGTTTTACAGTGTCGAGTTGCCAGCCCGGCGCCCAACCTTCCACAGAAGGCACACACATGCACATACTCACACCTAGGGCCAATTTAGAGTGTCCAGTTCACCTACAGCATGTCTTTGGGATGTGAAGGAAACCGGAGCACCCGGAGGAAACCCACATGACTACAGGGAGGACATGCAGACTCCGCATAGAAGGCACCCCAGCTGAGGATCGAACAGGAGAACCTCTTGCCAAGAGGACATTAATAACTTAAAAATGATGTTGATGAGTAAGAAGATGGGAGAATGACTAGTTACGTCACAAATTATAATCAAAAGTTATATGCAAATATCAGATTTAGAGCATTATGAATATTTCAAAAAAGATCAAGAATATATTCATATATTTACTCAGACACACACATAAAAACAAGTTTGTAGACACTTACACTCACTTAGCTGTATTCCAGCAAAGGGATTGTGACAAGGAGGCATATTAAACATAGCAACTGCCTTCTAACATAAAAAATAAACATCTGCAGTTCAAGGGAGAAATCCTGCAGAACTTACAAAAATTCCAGTAATATTAGCATCTGCAATTCAAGGGAGAAATCCTGCAGAACTTACAAAAATTCCAGTAATATTAGCATCTGCAATTCAAGGGAGAAATCCTACAGAACTTACAAAAATTCCAGTAATATTAGTTTTAGTTTAGTAGATGAAAATAAGCATTACTTATCAAGACTGATGAATTTTGGCAAAGCTGTGGGAGGTTTCATTGTCAGTGGATAGGGTTGTTCCAAAAGGCTACAAGAAAAGTTATTGAAGGGTATAGCTTCATCAGAATACTACAGCTTTCATAAGCAATTAGTTCAGTAAACAGCAAGTATTTCCTTTCATCTAGTTAAATTACATATACATAACTTTGTATTTAACTTTTGTACAGAACTAGATTCTAGGCTAAAATACTGTTCTTCTTGTGCTTGGACTACAATAGTCTCCAACTCCTGCCACTGACAAGCTTGTTCCAGTTATCTATCATTTTACCCACTTTGTAATTCTGTATGAAACAATAATATGAATACTTTGTGTACGGTATGCATGACACTAAGCTGAAATTCTTGCTTTGTAAATAATACGTGTATGGTATGCATGACACTAAACTGAGATTCTTGGTTTGTAAATAATGCATATATGTGTGTGCGTGTGTGTGTCTATATATATATATATATATATATATATATATAATAAAATCAGTGAAAAAGGAGAAAAATGCCAAATGTGTCCATCAGTAATCCAAGAAAAAAGGCAAACAGTAGGAGAAAACACACATACTTGTCAATTTTATTTATTTTATTTTTTATTTTATTTTTCATTTGTTGACTGGGCTAGTCTAACTGGATACATGTCCATTTTCAGTAGAGGCCCGGGGAGATAAGCTCCTAGATAGGACAATGAAATTGCCACAGTAACAACTAAGGAAACATGAAACAAACAAAATAAATCCTATTTACAGTACCTATTACAGATTATCACAGTAAAATTAACAGTACAGAATACAGGCATAACATAGTATGCTAGTACAATCAAGATATTCTAGAGATAGATAGTATAATGGTTAATAAGGAAGGACTTGCAGTTAATGAGTAGACGAGGTAGGAAGAGCAAAGTATTAAGAGACACAAAGTAGTCAGGCTTAGTACAGGGGCATAACCAGTGTGTTTTGAGGAATACTTTCAATTTGTTTTTGAAGCATGATACTGAGGGAAGTGAGGAGAGTTCATTGGGGAGGAGATTCCAGGCTTTTCCAACAATATTAGAAAAAAGGGAGTTTCCAGCCTTGTTGTTTGGTTTAGTGATATGTACTAGAAGTCTCTGAGAAGACCTTAAGGATTTCAGGTTTTTACAGGGAGTGATGAGTGTGGATAGAGTAGGAGTTTTTTGGAAGGTTTGTAAAGAGTGTTGTGGGGAATTTAATCAGATTTTGTAGTTCAAGCCATCCCAGCTGCTTTAAATTAATGCAATGGTGGGTTCTAAATGGGTTGCCTGTAGCAAATCTGGCAATGTTATTGTAGGACATTTCCAATTTGCTAAGATTATTTTTATATAGGTTAGTAAAAATAGGTGAGGCATAAAGTAGAGAAGAGATTAGATGAGTGTGTGCTATTGTGGTTCTAGCTGAAGGTAGGAGGAGGGATTTTATCCTATAGAGAGAGCATAGCTTTTTGTTGACAGTTTTATAGTATTGTTAATATGGATATCAAAGTTCAGATTATTGTCAATGGTGACACCCTAATAGTTTGGTGGTTGGTTCAGGAGATACAATAGTTTTATTGGTAGAGTTAACTGAGAAATCCAGAGGAGGAACTTCTTAGTAGGAGAGAAAAGGAGGAGTTTAGTCTTTTTGGGGTTTAGGAGAAGGCATCTATGTGTGAACCATTGCTCAACTGTGTTAAACAATTGTTGGGTAAGAGAGAGAAGTTCAGAAGAGGAGGGCTGAGCATATTAGTGTAGAGTCATCCGCATATTGTATGCATATAGCTTGGGGGATGGCAAGGTGAAGGTCATTAATGAATATAGAAAAAAGTAGTGGGCCTATGATGGACCCTTGAGGGACATCAAGGTTGATGGGCAGGTGAGTAGAGAGACTTGTGCCATAATGCGGCCTGTTGTCTTTTATCAAGGTAGGACTGGAAACACTTTATAGAGGATGTGTCTAGTGACAGGGATGTCAGTACTTTGATGAGAATTTGGTGATTTACCATATCAAAAGCTTTAGACAGGTCAATAAATAGTGCTGAAGAGAGTTTGTTTAGATTGGGGTTTTTGTTGATACAATCTGTGAAGGAAAGAAGGGCAGTAGTAGTGCTATGTGATGGTCTGAAACCATGTTGACAGTTGGCTAGTAAGTTATTTTGTGTTAGATGGTCAAGTAATTGTCTGTGAATGCATTCTCCATGATCTTTGCCAAAGGTGAGAGGAGGGCAATGGGGCAGTAGTTGGAGAGTTCAGTGGATTGTCCTCCTTTATGGAGGGGGATAATATGGGAAATTTTCCATAAACTGGGGATATAACTTTCGGTAATAGTTCTATTGATCAGGATAGAAATGGGATAAGCAATAGCTTTGGCGGATTGTTGTAGGAATTCTGCTGGTAGTTGGTCTGCTGAGGGTGAGCATGGTTTCAGTTTCTGTAGAAGGGTTATAATATATGTTGTTGGGACAGGTTGAAAATGAAAAGTAGGGGGTGAGGTTTATTCACAGGAAGGTAGAGTGAAGTTGTTTGGTGATAGTTGACTAGCTAGTGTTTGTATAGCATCAGTAAAAAAGGTATTAAAAGCATTAGGTGGTGGACCAGTTCACCTACAGCATGTCTTTGGGATGTGAAGGAAACCGGAGCACCCGGAGGAAACCCACATGACTACAGGGAGGACATGCAGACTCCGCATAGAAGGCACCCCAGCTGAGGATCGAACAGGAGAACCTCTTGCCAAGAGGACATTAATAACTTAAAAATGATGTTGATGAGTAAGAAGATGGGAGAATGACTAGTTACGTCACAAATTATAATCAAAAGTTATATGCAAATATCAGATTTAGAGCATTATGAATATTTCGAAAAAGATCAAGAATATATTCATATATTTACTCAGACACACACATAAAAACAAGTTTGTAGACACTTACACTCACTTAGCTGTATTCCAGCAAAGGGATTGTGACAAGGAGGCATATTAAACATAGCAACTGCCTTCTAACATAAAAAATAAACATCTGCAGTTCAAGGGAGAAATCCTGCAGAACTTACAAAAATTCCAGTAATATTAGCATCTGCAATTCAAGGGAGAAATCCTACAGAACTTACAAAAATTCCAGTAATATTAGCATCTGCAATTCAAGGGAGAAATCCTACAGAACTTACAAAAATTCCAGTAATATTAGTTTTAGTTTAGTAGATGAAAATAAGCATTACTTATCAAGACTGATGAATTTTGGCAAAGCTGTGGGAGCTGTGGGAGGTTTCATTGTCAGTGGATAGGGTTGTTCCAAAAGGCTACAAGAAAACTTATTGAAGGGTATAGCTTCATCAGAATACTACAGCTTTCATAAGCAATTAGTTCAGTAAACAGCAAGTATTTCCTTTCATCTAGTTAAATTACATATACATAACTTTGTATTTAACTTTTGTACAGAACTAGATTCTAGGCTAAAATACTGTTCTTCTTGTGCTTGGACTACAATAGTCTCCAACTCCTGCCACTGACAAGCTTGTTCCAGTTATCTATCATTTTACCCACTTTGTAATTCTGTATGAAACAATAATATGAATACTTTGTGTACGGTATGCATGACACTAAGCTGAAATTCTTGCTTTGTAAATAATCGTGTATGGTATGCATGACACTAAACTGAGATTCTTGGTTTGTAAATAATGCATATATGTGTGTGCGTGTGTGTCTATATATATATATATATATATATATATATATATATATATATATATATATATATATATATATATATATATAATAAAGTCAGTGAAAAAGGAGAAAAATGCCAAATGTGTCCACCAGTAATCCAAGAAAAAAGGCAAACAGTAGGAGAAAACACACATACTTGTCAATTTTATTTATTTTATTTTTTATTTTATTTTTCATTTGTTGACTGGGCTAGTCTAACTGGATACATGTCCATTTTCAGTAGAGGCCCGGGGAGATAAGCTCCTAGATAGGACAATGAAATTGCCACAGTAACAACTAAGGAAACATGAAACAAACAAAATAAATCCTATTTACAGTACCTATTACAGATTATCACAGTAAAATTAACAGTACAGAATACAGGCATAACATAGTATGCTAGTACAATCAAGATATTCTAGAGATAGATAGTATAATGGTTAATAAGGAAGGACTTGCAGTTAATGAGTAGACGAGGTAGGAAGAGCAAAGTATTAAGAGACACAAAGTAGTCAGGCTTAGTACAGGGGCATAACCAGTGTGTTTTGAGGAATACTTTCAATTTGTTTTTGAAGCATGATACTGAGGGAAGTGAGGAGAGTTCATTGGGGAGGAGATTCCAGGCTTTTCCAACAATATTAGAAAAAAGGGAGTTTCCAGCCTTGTTGTTTGGTTTAGTGATATGTACTAGAAGTCTCTGAGAAGACCTTAAGGATTTCAGGTTTTTACAGGGAGTGATGAGTGTGGATAGAGTAGGTGTTTTTTGGAAGGTTTGTAAAGAGTGTTGTGGGGAATTTAATCAGATTTTGTAGTTCAAGCCATCCCAGCTGCTTTAAATTAATGCAGTGATGGGTTCTAAATGGGTTGCCTGTAGCAAATCTGGCAATGTTATTGTAGGACATTTCCAATTTGCTAAGATTATTTTTATATAGGTTAGTAAAAATAGGTGAGGCATAAAGTAGAGAAGAGATTAGATGAGTGTGTGCTATTGTGGTTCTAGCTGAAGGTAGGAGGAGGGATTTTATCCTATAGAGAGAGCATAGCTTTTTGTTGACAGTTTTATAGTATTGTTAATATGGATATCAAAGTTCAGATTATTGTCAATGGTGACACCCTAATAGTTTGGTGGTTGGTTCAGGAGATACAATAGTTTTATTGGTAGAGTTAACTGAGAAATCCAGAGGGAGGAACTTCTTAGTAGGAGAGAAAAGGAGGAGTTTAGTCTTTTTGGGGTTTAGGAGAAGGCATCTATGTGTGAACCATTGCTCAACTGTGTTAAACAATTGTTGGGTAAGAGAGAGAAGTTCAGAAGAGGAGGGGGCTGAGCATATTAGTGTAGAGTCATCCGCATATTGTATGCATATAGCTTGGGGGATGGCAAGGTGAAGGTCATTAATGAATATAGAAAAAAGTAGTGGGCCTATGATGGACCCTTGAGGGACATCAAGGTTGATGGGCAGGTGAGTAGAAAGAGACTTGTGCCATAGTACGGCCTGTTGTCTTTTATCAAGGTAGGACTGGAAACACTTTATAGAGGATGTGTCTAGTGACAGGGATGTCAGTACTTTGATGAGAATTTGGTGATTTACCATATCAAAAGCTTTAGACAGGTCAATAAATAGTGCTGAAGAGAGTTTGTTTAGATTGGGGTTTTTGTTGATACAATCTGTGAAGGAAAGAAGGGCAGTAGTAGTGCTATGTGATGGTCTGAAACCATGTTGACAGTTGGCTAGTAAGTTATTTTGTGTTAGATGGTCAAGTAATTGTCTGTGAATGCATTCTCCATGATCTTTGCCAAAGGTGAGAGGAGGGCAATGGGGCAGTAGTTGGAGAGTTCAGTGGATTGTCCTCCTTTATGGAGGGGGATAATATGGGAAATTTTCCATAAACTGGGGATATAACTTTCGGTAATAGTTCTATTGATCAGGATAGAAATGGGATAAGCAATAGCTTTGGCGGATTGTTGTAGGAATTCTGCTGGTAGTTGGTCTGCTGAGGGTGAGCATGGTTTCAGTTTCTGTAGAAGGGTTATAATATATGTTGTTGGGACAGGTTGAAAATGAAAAGTAGGGGGTGAGGTTTATTCATAGGAAGGTAGAGTGAAGTTGTTTGGTGATAGTTGACTAGCTAGTGTTTGTATAGCACCAGTAAAAAAGGTATTAAAAGCATTAGGTGTATTCATTGTTTTTTCTGTTCAGTGTTTTGAGGGTTTGGAGTAGTGGATTGCCCTGTATGGAGTAGTTGGTTAATACTAGACCAATATTTCTGTGGCTTGTTTTGATTAGCTTGTTGGGATTGCAGGTAGTAGATTTCCTTCAAGAATGCAACTGCAGTCATAACATATGGGTTGTCCTGCCTCAGGCAGCCCTCGGTCGGCCGAATTCCAAAGTCTGGGTCCGGCGTCGGCTGGTGTCGCCTCCTCTCTGGCGTCTGGCGGCTGGAGTATAAAGGCATCGGCCGGCGCCATCTTCTTCAGTCTTTCTTGCCGCGGTGCCGAAGCAGAAGCAGTTCGCAAGTGCCGGTCGGTCAGCTCCTGTGTTTTCAGTACCGAAGTCATCTAAAAGCTAAGTACCCTGTTGGGGGAACATTTATTCTTGCCTCAGCCGATGTCAGAACAAATTGAGAAAGTTAATAATTGTTTGTCTTGTGGTAAACAAATACCTCATAAGGACTTCCATTCTCTCTGCCTTCCTTGCCTGGGCCCAGACCACGACGTCTCGGCCTGTGCTGCCTGTACTTGCTTTAATAAGTGCACTCTCAGGCGCCGGGCAGAATTCACCAAGGACTTCTTCGGTGAATCTTTTGCGTATATCATGCCGTCGGATCAACCGACAACCCAATCTGCTAAAAAACGCAAGGACCGGGATCGACATCCTCGGCCCACGTCCACTACCGATGTTACTCCTAAACCCTCTGCTAGCGCTCCGGTCCCTTCGGAAGTGGTAAATCTACCGCTCCAGGCCGACGACACAGCGTTAACACGACCTTCGGTCTCGGAGATCTCTCCGGTGCCGGTTGTTGATTTTCCTCTGGAAACCGAAGTTCTGGATCTACCCGACACCATTCCTGTGGACAAGGTAACGCCTGCACGTGGGGCTGCTAGGCCTCCTGTATCCATGTCCATCAAGGCCTTTGCACGTGCTAAGGTCGCCAGTCAGGCCAAGGCCCATCCTAAACCTGCTCAAGCCCCTTCATCTGATAAGCAGATCATGTCTCTGGCTGCAGATTTTATTTCCCTTATCAGGGGATCTCAGCCTCATCCGGACAGGGGTTCTCAGCCACCTGCAGAGAAAAGGCCTAGAACTGAGCAGGCAGACGACCTCTCCTCGGATGAAGCCTCTGGGGATTCTGAGCATTCTGATACTCAAGAAGAACCCTTCCAGGCCTACGAGGACTCTGATGCTGAGGAATCAATTCCCTCTGCCTCCCCTCCAGAGGATTTCTCATTTGGGGAAGTCCTGCATTCCATGAGGGAACATTTTCAATGGCAGGGTCAGGAATTCTCTGACTGCAGGAAAAGGCTTCTTACTTTCCTCAAGCTTCCCCAGCACAGACCTTTGGCTATCCCTCCAGTTATGGATGTTTTGGATGATGTTTTCTCTGACTCCAGTGCCAACCCTGATTCTCTTCCTCCTGCTCCTGTCAAGCCGGACAGATATTATAGGGTCCCTGACACTCACCTTTTTAAGGCCCACTCTGTGGATCTAGAAACTATTTCATAGAGACCCAAGGGAGTGGCTTCCTCCTCTGCCAAAAACCCACTGCCAGCTGACAAAGAAGCAAGGTCCCTGGAGAGATGGGGTAAAAAAGTATATACCTCTACTACCCTAGCCATGAGGTCTCTTAACTGCCTTTTTCACATGTTTCAGTACCAAGATTTTCTCCTGGATGATTTACAGAAAAAGTTAGCCTCTCCTGAGCCTATTGATAAAAAGGTACTGCAGGATCATATACATAACACTCAGTAGGTTAATAACCATTTTCTGCAGTGTGGTTATGATGCACTGGAAGCTTCATGTAGGGCAGCTATGACTGGGGCTGTGATACATAGACATGCTTGGTTGAAGGATCAGTCTTTGCCTGACCATGTTAAAGTAAAGTTACTGGATGCACCTTTGGAAAAACAAAAGCTTTTTGGTGCTACTGCACAAGATGTATTGAAATCCATAGAGGAAAAAGCAAAGTCAGTACAGACAGTTAAGGATTTCCTTCAGGTTCATCCACCCAGATTCAGCAGAAACTGGCCCTCAAAGAATTGGTCCTTCCCCAGCTCTGACAAGTTTCAAAAGGGAAAAAGCAGACGTGCCCGGGGTAGAGGGCAATACCAAGGATCTTACAGGGGCCGCCACTGGCAACCTCCAAATCAAAGAAGTGGCGCAGACAGTTCAGCTGCACCACAAGGACAATCACAATGACTTCACTTTCGTATCACCTACAAAGGTTCAAAGAGAAGCACCTTTGGGTGGAAAATTAGCCTCATTCTCACAAAACTGGCATATCTTAACCAAAGACAATTGGATTCTGGATTTGATAGGCAAAGGCTACAGATTCCACTTCCACACATTACCAATAAGACAAGGCATGCCAAACCTGCCACATCATCAAAGGGCAGAGGCACTCACTCAAGTTTCCAAGCTATTAAGTATAAAAGCAATAGAAAGGGTTCCTCCTCAGGAGCAAGGCCAGGGATTTTATTCAAGACTGTTCCTTGTTCCAAGAAAAGAAAACAAATGGAGACCCATACTGGACTTGTCAAATCTAAACACTTTCCTCATTGTGCCAAAGTTTAAAATGCTGACGTTGCAGAAACTTCTTACCATGCTGGGCAAGGGGTCTTGGCTGGTCACTCTGGACCTCAAGGAGGCATACCTGCATGTCCCAATCAAAGCTGCAGAAGATACCTCAAATTTCTTGCAGGGACAGAGCATTATCAATTCTCAGCATTGCCGTTTGGCTTATCTACTGCACCCAGAGTGTTCACGAAATGCCTGGCATCAGTAGTGGCACACTGCAGACAGCAGGGGATTCAGATATACCCCTACTTGGACAACTGCCTCATACAAGCAGACAACAAACAAACCTTAAAAGGGAATTTGGACTATGTCATGCATCTACTGCAGGCCTTGGGATACACGGTCAACATTCAGAAGTCAAAATTACTACCATCCAAACAGATTACATTTCTAGGAGCCAAACTGGACACGGAAACCCAAATGGCCTACCTCACAGAGGAAAAACAGCCGCATTTACCAGAGTACTTCAAAGGCCTAGCAAAGCTTTCCCAGCTGACTGCAAGGAAAATAACTGCAGGCCCTGGGATTCATGGCATCTTGTATTCTTCTGATACCTTTGGCAAGACTTCATATGAGAACTGCAATGGTATTTAAAAAACTTATGGTCTCAACACAACAACAGCCTAGAGGACATAATCCCACTTATTCCATGACTGCAGAAGGAATTTCTATGGTGGGCTCAAGCCAGTCAACTAAACAAAGGCATGTCTTTCAACAGACCTCAAGCAGGCCAAATGATTACAACAGACGCCTCAGACCATGGATAGGGGGCGCACATGGAGGGCAGATGCATTCAAGGTCTATGGACGCCAAAGGAAAGACATCTGCACATAAACCAAAAGGAGATGTTGGCAGTGATACATGCCATCGAGACTTTCGAAAAATCACTACAACAAGGACATTTACTAATAAGGACAGACAACACCACTGTCATGTGGTACATAAACAAGCAGGGAGGCACTCATTCCTATCCCCTCTGCAGACTAACAATGCTTCTCTGGGAAAAATCCCTGAGCCTGAAGATACACTTACAATCCCAGTTTGTACCAGGCAAGGACAATGTACTGGCGGACAATCTGAGCAGAAATTTCATGGATCCACACGAATAGATGCTGCACCCTCAAATTTTCTCTCAACTGACAAGGACATGGGGGAGACCAGACGTAGATCTTTTTGCTTCCCACTTAAATCATCACCTGGAAAAGTTCTGCACAAGGACTCACCACCCTCCAGCTTGGAAAACGGATGCTCTCTCCTTCAGCTGGAATTCTCTAAAAATTTATGCATTCCCTCCCCTGCCTCTGCTGACCAAGGTGATACTGAAAATCAAAGCAGAACACCCAACAGGCATCTTGATAGCTCCAGACTGGCCAAGGCAACACTGGTACCCATTGCTATTGACCATAACTCGGACCAAACCATGGCCTCTGACCCTATGGTCCCTGCTCCTAACGCAACACAATTACAGGACTGTACTTCAAGACCTGAAAACATTGCATCTGACAGCCTGGAGGCTACCATGACTTCAACACCTAACTCTCTTTCCAAATCTGTTCAAGAGATCTTGCTGGAAGCACGCAGACCTTCCACCAGAAAAACCTATTCAGCCAAGTGGAAGAGATTCAGCATCTGGAATGCCAAAGGGGTCAGGACACAGCATTACTGAGTATACCTCAGATATTAGAATACTTGGCAGAACTATTTCATACTGGACTCTCATACTCCTCAATAAAGATTCATGCCTCAGCATTCTCAGCAAAATACAACTGTGACCCTCCAGTGTTTTCGCATCCTCTGCTAAGACAGTTTCTAAGAGGGATAAAGAATATCAAACCTCCCAGAAAACAGCCAGTACCTGCATGGGACCTCAACTACGTGTTGGAAAAACTAACTCTTCCTCCATTTGAGCCAGCAGCAACCTCAGAAATGCAATTTCTTTCATGGAAGACGGCCTTCTTATTGGCAGTCACTTCTGCAAGAAGAGTTTCGGGGATACAGGCACTCATGGCAATGCCCCCCTTCCTCATTTTTCATCAAGACAGAGTCTCTCTAAGAACCAATCCTACATTCATGCCAAAAGTTATTTCCAGGATGTCTCTAAATCAAGCTATTCATCTACCTACATTCTTCCCCAATCCTCAAAATAGGGGGGAAAAACTACTGCATACTTTGGACATACACAGACAACTACGCTACTACTTGGACAGAACTAAGGCCACCAGAAAGTCTGACCAGCTGTTTGTAGCCTATGCTGCTGGAGTACAAGGAAAAGCAATCTCCAAACAAACAGTTTCAAAATGGATTGGACATTGCATCAGATTTTGCTATTCTTTTCATGGAAAAGGTGTGCCAGCCAATATTAGGCCACACTCCACCAGAGCTATAGCCACTTCCACAGCTTTCCTAAGAGGAGTGGCAACAAAGGACATTTTAGAGGCTGCTACATGGAACTCCGTGCATACATTTACCAAGCACTACCACCTGCCCTTATACTCCAGATCCCGAGCAGGCTTTGCTTCGGCAGTCCTGCAGGGGATTTTAGCTACACCATCCTTATCATAGTTCCATCCACCCCCAGCTTGGCTATGGTATTCAACCCATATGTTATGACTGCAGTTGCATTCTTGAAGGACATAGTACAGTTTTGTACCTACCATAAATGTAGATGTCTGATAGATATGCAACTGCAGTCGGATTTTCCCACCCTCCTACCCCTCTGTAGCCTTCTTTTTGGGTCCCTACCCCTTTTCCCTTCAGCTGGGGGTATCTCCTATGGTGTATCTGTTTATTACTGATGTCCTTCATGGATGCATCTGCAGTCATAACAACTGGGTTGTCCTGTCGTCAGGCAGCCCTACAGTCGGCCGGATTCCAAAGTCCGGGTCCGGCTTCGGCTGATGTCGCACTTCACCCGACGTCATCTCTGTTGGACTTCGGGTATAAAGGCATCAGCCGACGCCATTTTCTTCAGTCTTTCTTGCCGCGTGGTGCCCGAAGCAGAAGCTGTTCGCAAGTGCCGGTCGGTCGGATCCAGAGATTACTTCTAATACTACTTGAAGACTTCTAAAGCTAAGTACCCGTTGGGGACTCTTTCTTGCCTCAGCCGATGTCAGAAAAAGTTAATAATTGTTTAACCTGTGGGAAACAAATACCTCATAAAGATTTCCACTCTTACTGCCTGCCTTGCTTAGGCCCAGCCACGTAGCAGCCTGTTCGCCTGTGCTTCTTTCAACCGGCGAGCTTAGGCGTCGGTCGGAGTTTGCAGAACAGTTTTTCGGTTCTGATTTTGCGTACATTATGCCGCCGGATCCTCCGACTACGCATTCTGCCAAAAACGCAAAAGAAAAGACCGACACTCGCAGTCTGCGGTTTCGGCGAAACCATGGTTAAGCAAACGCGAGTGTCTCGGTTTCGGCGAAACCGAGAAAACTGATCAAAATACAGCTGAATCTACCTCTACAACTGAGGTCCCTGCTAACACTCTTGAATTGGCCTCAGAAATTTTACCCACTACGGTGCTTACCACTGACTTATCAGACACCATTCCCTTGGATGTCTCTACCCCAGCACGTGGTGCTGCTAGGCCTCCAGCAGCCATGTCCATTAAGGCCTTCGCCAGGGCTAAAGCAGCCAAGACTACTAAAACAGTGCCTGTTAAACCCCCCTCAACCAGGCCCTCTTCCAGTTCTCAAATGCTTACTTTAGCAGAAGATTTAATTTCATTAATTAGAGGATCTCAATCTCACCCAGACAGGGCCTCGCAGCCCCCAGAGAAGAGACCTAGGGCAGAGCCCCTTGAGCCAGTGTCCTCTGATTCTGCTGATGAATCAGACATAACTGACCAGCCAGAGGCTCCTTTCTCCAATTTTGAAGATTCTGATGCTGAAGAATCCATTCCAGCTGCTTCCCCACCAGAAGAATTCTCCTTTGGGAAACCTTGCATGCCATGCGAGAACAGTTCAATGGCAGCAACAGGATTTTTCAGACTCTAGAAAAGACTTAGGACCTTTCTGCACCTACCACAGCACAGGCCCTTAGCTATACCTCCTGTTCTCTCTGTGGTGGATGATGCTTTCAATGATGTCTGCTCCGCTCCAGATTCTTTACCCCAGCCCCTGCCAAACCAGACAGATTTTACAGGGTGCCAGATACTCATCACCACCTTTAGAAGGCCCCTTTTGCAGACCCGGAAACAATTCCCTAGGGTCACAAGCCAGTAGGCGCGACCATAGCTAAAAACCCTGTTCTTTCTGAAAGGGAAGCAAGGTCATTAGACAGATGGGGTAAAAGGTTTACACTTCAGCCACTCTCTCAGCTAGAGCTTTAAACTGTCAGTTTCACATGATACAATACCAAGAGTTTATGCTTGATCAGTTAACTAAAAAGCTAACCACTGATGAATCTCTTGATAAGAAATATGTATTAGAAATGGTAAATAACATACAGCAAGTTAGTAACCATTCTTTAAAATGTGGCTATGATGCACTGGAGGCTTCATTTAGATCAGCCATGACTGGCACTGTAATTAGAAGGCATGCATGGCTAAAGGAGCAAGCTTTACCGGATCATGTTAAATCTAAATTGCTAGATGCTCCTATGGATAAAACAAGTTTGTTTGGTACACCTGCCCAGCAGGTTATGAAGAAAATGGAAGAAAAGGCAAAATCAGTCCAGACAGTTAAAGATTTCTTGCAGGTTCAACCCCAAGGTTTAGCAGGAACTGGCCTGCCAAAATTGGTCCTTTCCTGACTCCACAAGACCTCAAAGGGGCAGGAATAGACGTTCCAGAGGCAGAAACCAATCCAGAGGAGGTGCCTACAGAGGGCGACAGTGGCAAGGTAACAACAGAGGCACAGACTCAACACCTGCCACTACATCAACACAGCCACAGTGACTTAATCCTAAACCCGCCTACCAGGGAACAAATAGCAGCTCCTCTAGGCGGAAAGCTAACCTTATTTTCAAAAACTGGCACCACATAACAAAGGACAAGTGGATTTTACGAACCATAGATCAAGGTTACGGTTCCACTTCCACACTTTACCAGACAAAGAGGAATGCCAAATCTACCTCCAAATCAAAAGACAGAGGCTCTACAACAGATAATGGAGTTAGCAAACATGAGAGCTGTGGAGAAAGTGCCAACAGCAGAGCAAGGAAAGGGGTTCTACTCCAGACTATTCCTAGTTCCAAGAAAGGAAAAAGGTTGGAGACCAATTCTAGACCTGTCCACCCTGAATACTTACATCATTGTCCCAAAATTCATAATGCTGACCCTACAGCAACTTCTTCCCATGCTGGGCAAGGAGTGTTGGCTGGTAACTCTAGATCTCAAGGAGGCATACCTGCACGTCCCCATTCGACCAATCTGCAGAAGATACCTCAGATTTCTTGCAGGATCAGAGCACTATCAATTCTCAGCATTGCCCTTTGGCTTATCTACTGCGCCCAGAGTATTCACAAAATGCCTGGCATCAGTAATCGCCCATTGCAGACTACAGGGAATTCAAATTTATCCATACCTGGACGACTGCCTGATACAAGGAGACAACAAAAGCAAGCTGACAACAGATTTACAAAGGGTCATTTACTTGCTTCAAGCACTGGGATACACAGTCAATTTACAAAAGTCAAGACTGATACCATCCCAGACAAGGACTTTCCTGGGAGCGGAATTGGACACAGTAAGACAAATGGCATTCCTAACTACAGAAAAACAAAAGAACTCCCTCTTTACTTCTTGGCACTAACAAAACTGAACAAGTTAACAGCAAGAAAGGTACTGCAGGCCTTGGGTTTCATGGCATCATGCATAATCTTGGTTCCATTTGCCAGACTACATATGAGAAAACTACAGTGGTACCTAAAGAATTTATGGTCCCAACACAGACACAGCCTAGAAACAGAAATCCCACTAATACCATGCTTAAAACAGGAGTTCCTATGGTGGGCTCAGGCATGCCAGTCAAACCCAGGCCTGCCCTTTCAAGGGTCAAGCAAGCCAGACCATCACAACAGATGCTTCAGACCTAGGATGGGGGCATCGCTGGACAAATGCATACAAGGATTGTGGACACAGGACCAACTTCACCTGCACATCAACCTAAAAGAAATGCTGGCAGTAAAACTGGCAATCCAAAAGTTCAGACCATTTCTCAAGGAGGACCACTTGATGATAAGGACAGACAACACCACAGTCATGTGGTACATCAACAAACAGGGAGGCACTCATTCTTACCCCTATGCAGAATGACTTTGGAGCTGTGGACCCTGGCACTCAGCTACAACATCCAGTTACAGGCAATATTTGTGCCAGGAAAAGAAAACTCTCTAGCAGATATGTTAAGCAGGACCACATCGGATGCCCACGAATGGCAGCTGCACCGGATATCTTCAAGACCATCTCGAAGAAATGGGAATGCCTCAGATAGATCTATTCGCATCACCTTTCAATCACCAGCTCAAAAATTCTGCACAAGGACATTCCACCCACTAGCATGGAAAGTGGACTCGCTCTCCTTCAGCTGGAAAGGCCTAACAGCATATGCATTCCCACCTCTTCCCTTGATACACAAAGTACTACTAAAAATCAAGGAGGAACGTCCAAGGATAATCCTGATAGCTCCAAACTGGCCAAGACAGCATTGGTACCCACTGCTGAGGAGCATGTCTCGAACAATATGTGGCCAATACCCTGATGCCTTTGATGCTAACTCAGAACAACTTCAGCACCATGCATCCAAACCTAAAACGCTGCAACTGACTGCATGGAACATCACATAGCAGCTGCTAATACAGAACTTTCACAAAGAGTTAAAGACATTATTCTTGAAGCACGCAGGCCTTCAACTAGAAGGAATTATGCTGGGAAATGGAAAAGGTTTGTCATTTGGAGTTCTGAAAGAGGAAAAGATGTATCAAACATAGATATGCCTAACATTCTGGAGTATCTGGCGAACTACTTCATTCAGGCCTGTCCTACTCCTCCATCAAGATTCATGCATCAGCTATTTCAGCAGAATACAGCTTTGATCCACCTGTTTTTCACACCCTTTGCTCAGGCAGTTCCTCAGAGGAATCAAGAATGTAAAACCTCCAAGGAAACCACCATTGCCAGCTTGGGACTTGAACTTTGTGCTAGAAAAATTGACACTATCACCTTTTGAACCAGCAGCAACAGCAGACCTACAACACCTGTCATGGAAAACTGCTTTCCTACTGGCAATTACTTCAGCAAGGAGGGTTTCAGAACTACAGGCCTTAATGGCAGTGCAACCCTTTCTAATCTTCCACCAAGATAGTGTCCATGAGGACTAATCCTACATTTATGCCTAAGGTGGTATCCAGAGTGTCTTTAAACCAAGCAATCCACCTACCTACCTTCTTTCCCAACCCACAAAACAGAGGGAAAGAATACTGCATACCTTGGATGTACATAGACAGCTACGCTACTACTTGGACAGAACAAAAATAGCAGAAAGACTGACCAACTTTTAGTAGCCTATGCAACAGGAAGGGAAGGAAAAGCTATTTCCAAGCAGACAATCTCCAAATGGATAGGAAATTGCATACGATTCTGTTACTCCTTCCATGGAAAACCAATTCCACAGAACATAAGACCTCATTCTACAAGGGCAACAGCCACTACCACAGCCTTCTTACGAGGAGTGGCTACCAAAGACATTATTGAGGCGGCTACTTGGACCTCCGTGCATACATTTGCCAAGCATTATAATTTACCTCTATATTCCAGATCCCGAGCAGGGTTTGCCACTGCTGTTCTGCAAGGGATCCTAAACACACCATAATCTACTTTTATCCTCCTCCCCTAGTTGGCTATGGTATTCTACCTAGTTGTTATGACTGCAGATGCATCCATGAAGGACATAGTACAGTTTTGTACCTACCATAAATGTAGATGTCCGAATTGGATAGCATCTGCAGTCAGGATTACCCTCCCTCCTTCCCCTCTGTGGTACTCCTAGGGTGTTTACCCTTCTAATAGCTAGCTAGTGGGGGGATTTCTTTCATGGTGTATTTGTTTGTATTTATGTACATACATGCTTATTTTTGTGTTTACCTCTATCTTTTGGAAACATTGGCATCTATCCAAAAATTTTTAGCCTTCTATAGGGCTTCTGGCATCTGGGGCAAGAAACACTGAAGAAAATGGCATCGGCTGATGCCTTTATACCCGAAGTCCAACAGAGATGACGTCGGGTGAAGTGCGACATCAGCCGAAGCCGGACCCGGACTTTGGAATCCGGCCGACTGTAGGGCTGCCTGACGACAGGACAACCCAGTTGTTATGACTGCAGATGCTATCCAATTTGGACATCTACATTTATGGTAGGTACAAAACTGTACTTTGTGCATGTTTGGTATTATTTTTATCCATTTACCAAATTTAGCCTTCCTAAGAGGGCACCTGACATCTGGGGCAAGAAACACTGAAGAAGATGGCGTCGGCCGATGCCTTTATACTCCCGCCGTTGTGACGTCAGAGAGGAGGCGACACCAGCCGACGCCGGACCCAGACTTTGGAATTCGGCCGACCGAGGGCTGCCTGAGGCAGGACAAACCATATGTTATGACTGCAGTTGCATATCTATCGGACATCTACATTTATGGTAGGTACAAAACTGTACTTTTCTTTTGTCAGATATTATAGCTTTCTTAGTTTCATTTCTTAGTTGTCTAAATGTTAGTTGGTCTATAAGGTTTCTTGTTTTCCTCCATTTTACCCAAAGTTTGTTTCTAAGATTCATTTTATGTTTGGTTTCTTTTGAGAGCCATGGAGCATGTTTGGTTTTAATTCTAATTAGTCTGGTTGGGGCATGGTGGTGGAGGATGGCAAGGAAGTTGGAGTTAAAGTAGCTAACAGCTTCATCTAAAGGGAGGTTTTGTAAGGGGGGCCAGTTACACGCTCTTAGTTCCATCTGGAAAAGTTCAGGGCCAAAGTACTTTTTAGACCTGATGTTTTTGACAGATGTTGGAGTGGGAAAGTTGATTTTATGTCTGATGATATAGGTAAGAGAGTGGTCACTTAAATCATCAAGGAGGGTTCCTGAGTCGTACACGTGAGGATGATGGTTTATGAGAATCCAGTCTAATAAGCTTGATTTCTTGTTAGATTTATTTATCCTGGTAGGGTAGGTAATGGTTTGGGAATACCCATATAGGTTAATATGGTTTGTGGGGTGACTGCTGCAATAGCAGGTCCAGTCAATATTTGTGTCGCCTAGGATAATGGTTTCTTGAGGCAGGTTTTGGGAAAGCCAGCAAAGTATGTTTTCCATGGTAGCAGTGCTGTTACCAGGAGGTAGATATATACAGATAATATAGGTGGATTTGGAATTGTTAAGAAGTTTGGAGATAAGAATTTCTGCATTGGAGTCTAAAGGTGGTTTACAGTTATGAGTGGTTAATTGTAAGCTAGATTTATATAGGATAGCAACCCCTCAACCTTTCTTGGATATTCGGTCTAGTCTCAGGATATTATATCCAGGTGGGATGATTTCATTGTCTTTGGTTACAGGTTTTAACCAAGTTTTTGTTAAGCAGAGAATATCAAAGGAATAGATTTCAGTTAGAGCTTGGAGTTGAGTTACTTTATTGTTTATACTACTTATATTAAGATGAGCAATTAAAAGGGCGTTTGATGGTTTAGCTTGGGGTTGGGTAGGTGATTCTTTGAGGTTGAGGAGAGAGATAGGAGTTTGTTGGAGGGCCTGGGTTAGGGTGGATGTCACCATCCTTTAAAGAGAGTAGTAGGCTTAGATAGTTTGGGTTGGGGAATCTGTTGTATAGCGATAGACATTTTTTGGGGTTTACATTGTTGTATTTTCTGTGTAGTGTTCTATGATATTTAGGAAGTATGTAGTTAGATGAGGATGTTATATTAGCATGAATAAAGTGGAAAGGTGAGTTTGGAGAGTTGGTTTCTTTTTTGGGGTAATTTAGGTTGGGGTCTAGTGGGTTTTCAAAAGAGGTAAATAGATGGGTGAGGGTTAAAGGAGGTAGTAGTGAGAGTGTGAATAAGAGTGGGATAAAAGATGGGATGGGTTGTTTATTCATTATATGAATAGATATAGGTTCTTTGTAGGTGGTAGATAAAAATGTATTGGGTGGAGATGAAAGAGGGAGTAGGGTGTGGTGTGATAAGAGGAGAATAGTGAGAGGTTAATAGTAGTGGAGATGGGTAACTGGAGAGTCTTTAGAGAGAAAAGGGAGTGGGAAGAGTGTATCTGAAGAGGAATGGTAAGAGCACGAGGTATGATTAAAGAGTAATGGGAAGAGGAAGAGGTGTAGTTAGAGCGTAATGCGAAGAGGAAGGGGTTTGGTTAGAGAGTATAAAGGTAGGACCTCTGCGGGTGGGTGGAATTTGGGGGTAGGGAGGGGCAGAGCGGGTAGAAACAGATACTGAAGCAGTTGATGAAAAACAATAAGCTTAGGCTAAGTCTAGTGGTAAAATGGAATAGAATAGGGGCTAGAAGGTGTCTGTAGATATGGAGGGGAAAGGGAAAAAAAGAGCGAGGACTAGAGAGGTGTCTGTGGACAGTAGAAATGAAGGAAAAAACAAAAGAGACAGCTAAATAGCACTTTGGGGACTACTGAAGTTAAGAAATGAGGTAGGTAGTTGATCATGAGAAAAAGGGTAAGAGGAGAGAATGCCTGGAATTAGGGTGTCATCTAGTGGGCAGTTCAAGCATTGCAGATTAGATTGAGAGGGAGTAAAATTGGTAGACTGCAGTAGTAAAGTAAGAAAAAACAAGGGGGGTATCTATGCAGGTAGGAGGAGTGAGATAGTGAAGTTAATGAAGAAGGGGAAGCAAAGGCTGCTGGCTGTCCTAGCTCAGGCCTGGCTATAGCATTTATATTAGTGGTACAGACAATAGAAAGCCTTTCTTGTTGGAATTATTCAGCAGACATACTTTACTGTTTTCCTTGAAAGGGGATTGTAGGATTGTTATGCAATGAGGTGACCTGCCGATATTTGGAGAGGGTTCTAAGCTTCCTGCTGACTAGCAATGGAAGCCCAGGATGAGTAGAGTAACTTTAGGAGGCAAGAGAGACAAGATAGAAGATAAGAGACATAGATAACATAAAGCAAGGTAGAACTTCTCAAAATAACACTAATCAAAACCTGACACAATTATAGCAGTCATTCACAGGGACATTAGATCAGGTCAGCAGTAATACATATTAAATCTTTGGTAGCAGCAATACAAGATTCTATGTTGCAGCAGTTGTGTGCCCCTTTTTATAACAATGTAAATATGTACAGCAGTTAAAAAAAACAATTCTGTTCTACTTAGTAGCAGCAGTGAAACTAATTAAATCAGAGTTTGTAAATACAAGGACTTTGCCAGCAGCAATATAAGACATTATAAAACAGTAGTTATCAGCCAGTAAATATAGAAAGCAGTTCATAGGTTCATTTAACAAGCAATTCTGTTTAACAGCAGCAGTAAAACTAATTAAATCAGAGTTTGTAGATACATAGAAAGACTTTGTCAGCAGCAATATAAGACACTTTAAAACAATAGTTATCAGCCCCTTTTGTTAGCACTGTTGGGGGGGTACATTTAGCCCTGGCCCTTTATTATTCTCTACTTGGATGTTATGTCTTTAAGAGCCATTTGCTGGCTTTTAACAGAGGGTGTGAATATGTGAAATATTTCCCTGGTAAGGGTAAGCACTTAGGTGGCGTTGCAGTAGCCTTATTCTGTATTAATTGTTAAGAAAAATAATTGTCATGCTAAGAAATGGAGTACAAATTAAATACAATTCCTGGCTTTTAACTGAGGACTTAGATAACTCTAAATGATCCTCAGGTAAGGTAATAAAAACCTCTTCAGGTCTGCTTTATTATTATCACCGTAAACACTATGCTTACATTAATGCCAACTTTTACACTGCACTTTGGTTTCAGAACAAACTTGATCAGATGCCAAAAAACACACAGTGTGTTAATTTCCTACTTATATAATGACCAATTATCCTCCCATCTAATAAAATCAGCCCTTAAGTTGTGTCACATTCTAAATCAAGTCTAAGTTGTTCTTGTGCTGCCTATGGGAGGTAAATGCTCATTTTTTAACCTCCCAACCAAGTGGTGTTCCACTTGCAGTACAAAGCTCACCTAACTCTTAATGGAGCCTTTGCAGAGAGTCAAAGCAGCCCCCCCCAGTCACTGACTCTTACCCTCTTTCCCCTCTTGCTGTTGTGCTGCTAATCGAACATGGGTACAGTAAGGAAGTAAGGGCTTTATCCCTCTGTGCCATGAGGCTGGATTAATCTCTTTACAATCTGTTCTCCGACTACTATCCAGGCTAAAAGTGTAATTGGTCATCTGTGATCAGTGCCCTAGCCTGGTTAGTACATTTAAAAGAAATTAATAAGTACAGGTATGAGTCTGGATTTTCTCACCAAAATTTCTCAGAGATGAATGACAATAGGGTGCTTTACATATCAGATGCCAGACCAGCATAATTAATTTTATTAGTCTAGCACAACTGAGCAGAAAAAATCAAGCACTGTGGATGTGCTGTTAAGATAGTCTTGGCCAAAAGCAGTATCGTTTGCAGATTTACTAGAGTGATTTTAGTTGAATTACTCATAGTCTTAAGGCAAATTCATAAAGAAAAAAATGAAATTTGATCTCTGTGGTAGTATTCTGTACGCCTGAGCAGACTATCAAATGCTTCTGTGTCTTCTGCCTTATCTTACATGAGATTTTAATGTTAGTACATAGCAGTGGTTTTAGATCCTGTGGTTAAGATATGACTAGAATAGCAATGTCTCTTGACCAAATCAGGAAAGCAATTGTGTACTGTATACAAAATACAAAGAAATAAGGTGAAAATAAAATGATGCTACTAAACTCCCTGCTGGACCCCCCCTTAACATAAACAATAGTTAAAGTGCTGTAACACCTGCAAACTGCACTTCATTCTCCATTATCTAGGGAAAATATCTGGTGGCTTTTTCATGAAAGCCCCTGCAAACTCCAGCCTAATAAGGTATCTACCACCCATCATGGCAAAGTGCAAATTCTTCAAGAAAGTTAAGGCACATAAGCAGAAAGTGGACAAAAAAGCACCCACACAAATATGGATGAACTCTGTATTTTAAACAGAGAAGTTCTCAGAGCTGAGGACATCTCCTAGTAATCAGATCAAACACAAGAGTTAGTGAACAAACCAAGCTAGAAAGGAAGTAACAGACAAAAAAGCCAGTATATGGGAACACACAATGAAACCAATGTCAGTGATCATAACACAAAACCACAAATCAGAAAACAGTAATTTTGAGCTATAGTAGCTCCATGAAAATAAGGAAAACCAAAGAAGAGATGCCATAATAAAAACACATCAGTATGAGAAACATAACACAGACAGGCCGCTGATATAGGAGTTGGATAATTGCCCAGTGTACTCAATGCCCTAACATACCCTCATCTCTGAGGGCACTAGGAATGACGGAGGTTGTATACACCAGTATAACACTCAGGTGTAAAGGGTCATAACATAAAGAAAAAGATGATGTCACAAGTTCAAATAATGTTAAAGCACATCAAAGGACTTACATAGGATTGGAAATAAGGGACAGGGAAAAGGTATAGAGCAACATAACAAAACTCCTTATTGGACAAAACAAAGTATCATTCTTTACAATGATGGACTGTCATGATAACAGATAAAAAAAAGAAAAATGCACAGCCAAAGAATATCCGAATTATACAAAATGCAACAAAATACAGAAAGGCCATACCAGACTTTATGAAATTATTGAAATGTGTACTGTTCAGAAAACATGAAGAGCTTAGTGTAAAAGATTTTTCTTTCTTTTTTTTCTTTTTATGGGTGACTAGGTAAAGCTACTACATATGAAGATATTCAGAATATTTTTATCAATATCATGTCATTCTGCTGGCCAAGTATTCCTGAATGGCCTGTACACATAAACAGATGCAATTTTAATCATTGCCATTTGCAAACAGCGATAAAGCTATGACTTTTGCCAGACAGCCAGGGATTCAGTTAGCATATCCAATCTCTGATGTACTTTGCAGGGGAAGAATGAGAAATATGCAGCAATTATCAGTGCCTTAAGCTGGCACAGAGGGTGTGGTTGGTCCCTTTGCAGTAGCATGCATGCACACTGCTCCCCAATCTGAAATCACTGGAAATCACATCCGTGACACAGAAAGGGTTATTAGGGAAGGGGCATCTCGTTAGAATAACAGCCTACCTCCACAGCCAACTGATACCTCAGTAAGTAATGAATAGACCTACAAGGCTTTTACAAAGAGTACAGTTCTGAAAGGTATTAGAGAGACAACTGTTATAGCAGCATGTGATGTTCCTAAAAGCCTACCATCAGTCACATCTTGTCATAGACCACAATATCCCTTTCTGGGGGCCATATGGACATAAAGCAAACAGAAAAGCTAAAGAAAAATGTATATTGACCAAAAATTATAAAAATAAATGTGTGGGCACTACAAGATGTGTGAGCAGAACCAAATAGTTGTCAAGATAGGAAATAAATCCAAGGTGCTTTGTTGTGTCTTTATGGGAATTAAGGAATAATTTCAAAAGCTAGCCAGGGACATTGTGGAGTCTCTT